>NW_017306594.1:709028-726739 GCF_000935625.1 Nanorana parkeri | reverse complement strand
AACTCGTCTCATTTACTCCTATGCCGAGATAGAACCCTATCTTTCAAGGACAGATAACATTCAGTTATTAAACTATTGTACATAATGGATTTCCTGGAGAAAAAAAATCCAAACATGCTAATAGATCTATAATACTAATTGTTTTGTTATAAGGTTATCATATACTGTTTTAACTTCCCTCATTTCCCTTAAACCCTAATCATTCCAGTTATCATTACTGATATTTGAGTTGTAATAGATATCAGTTTAAATATAAGAGTCTTGGCCAAAAGACCTGCCTATTGAATCTATTCCAGGTAGGGAAACAGCATATTATTTGTTTACTCCAATCCTGAGGATTTCCTACTAAACAGCATAAGCATTTTCCAGCCCAGTAAACCTGTGTCAGATTAGGAGGAAATTTCTGTATCTTTAAATTTCCCCTTAACCTGATTGTATCTTTGAAGTAAATGCAGGCTTGCTGGTCTAGTGAAAAACTTACTGGCTTCAATAAATCACCCCTGCTGTCACAAAGCTTTCTTGGGTTTCTGCTTCAGAATTCAGAGTTACTTATCACATGAGGAAATCCCAAGTTTCACTTCATTAGAGTGCACTGGCATAGAACATCAAATACAGTGAACTGTTACAAGACACACTCAACAAAAGCTGATAACATTACTGCCTGTACTTGTGTTCCAGCTGCATTAGTCCTGAAACACATTATAGGCTTTATATAATATAACGTGGCTAAGTGGTAAGAGTCTTTCCTCTTTTTTATTCTCTATTTTTCATAACCACTGCTAAAATGTAACTATGCGAAAATTTAGATGATTTGTGGACCTGCAATTGTAAAGAAGTACAAGTAACAGAATGCTCTGCTGGCCAAGATGTCTATGTCTTGACTATTACTTGCTAAACTTAAAAGACTTGGAAACAAATAAACTAGGGATGAATTACTACAATAAAAGAAAAACAGCAAGGGGAAACTGTTAGGGTAGGCTTGACCCGCATACATATGCAGTCACTTGGACCCATGGCAATCGCATAGTTCCCAACTGCCCCTCATTTAAAGCTACTCTACCTCATTTGGAACCAAAACCCTCTGTTCCTCTTTCTTCCTCAGTTGTCCCTCTGAGGTATACAGCTCAATAAAAAATATGTTCTTTATCTTTCAAAAATGTTTTACTGCATTAATGTAGAATTAAACTTTCCTTTTTTGCATATATCTACTGCTAGAGAGCAGTAGATATATGCAAAAACATAAAAAAAATAAAAAAGTTACCAGATAGGTAAAAACTTACCTCTGTCTTCAGCGCTCGCTCCCGGCTGTAGATCTTAAGCTTCTCGAGCAACCATGCATGTGGACGAGAGCCGGTGCATGCGCAGTAGAGATCTTCATAGGGGAGAAGAGGAGAGTGGAGGTAAATGCACGCAGCCTGGAGCGTCCACTTTGGACAGACACTGTGGGACCAGAGGAGTCTGTGCTGGATCAGAGACCGTCACTGGTGCAGGAAGGATTGCTGAACACATATACATTTTTGTTAATAGTTCAGGTACTTGAATGCATTTTTAAATGGTTTTTAAACTGCTAGCAAGCAGTAAATATATGCAAAAACTTTTCGAACAGGTTTAAAATTACCTGTGCCTTCGCCACGCGCTCCCGTCCGAACATCTGAAGAGTCTCTGGAGACCGCAAGGGATCTTGGGGCAGGCGGGGAGACGAGGAGAGACACAAGGCAAGTCTATGGAGCAGCGTGGGACATGTGAGAAGAGGAGGACAGAGGAGTCAGAGCTGGATCGGAGACCCGCACCAGCACTGGAGGGACAACTGAAAAGGACAGTAAAGAAGAAGATGATCGGATTAAGAGGCATGATTTAAGGTAAATCCTTACATTAGCATTGTGGGGGGGGGGGGGCACTTTTTACTTTAATGTCACTTTAATCCTTTAATCTAACCTTTGAAATGATTCAATTTGTTATTTTGAAAAGCTAAAATAATGGAAAAGTAGTGATGAAAAAAAGTTATTTTGTTTTAAACCAATAATTTTTTGCATGGTAATCCTCAGGATCCGCGTTACTGAAGGCATGGCAGGGGCATGCTCTACAGACTTTATGCTATAATGTATCCCTCTTTCCAGTCTCTGAAAGTTGGCAGTATGCAGTTGCCATCACTGTTGCTATGTAGCAGATCGTACACAGATGTTCACTGCGTATGGTGTACACTCCTAGTTTGCCATGCATGTTGAATTTCCAAATATCATTGCCGATGAGCCTCCTGTTGCTATAAGGTACACCATAAAAATGTATGCACCAACATTTTTTCGAAAATTATTTGAAATATTAAAATCAAGTGACCTATTCACCAAACAATGAATAACCAAGCTAAATGTCATGTAGAAAAAACCCATACGCCATGCTGTATTAGGAAAAAGTTAATGTATGTACGGGTATACATTATTAGACTCTCTATTCCAAGCATTAAACTTCTTCACCTATCCACAAACATACACGGATTACAATGTACAATGCCTTCCTGTGTACAATCCACTGAGGCTTTTTACAGGTTTACTTAATAAAATATTCCTTTAATGGCAGCCATGCCCAATTGATGGTGCAATTTTTATTCCTATATGGTGCACACAGGGCCGCCCTTAGGGGTGTGCGAGCAGTGCGGCCACACAGGGCGCCATGGCAACAAGGGCGCCGTGCGGCCGACACAGCTCGTCCTGGGGGCGGCTTCTCTCCCCCTCACCGCTGGGCGCTGGCCATCCGATATGACAGTGCTCCCTCGTCCGCCCGCAGGAGGAAGCGCTGTCTGCTGTCAGGATGGCGGAGCGGTGAGAGGGAGAGAAGCCGCGCCCCCAGCTGTCAGGATGGCCGATCAGGGAGGAGATCGGAGCCATATTTTAAAGCATGACATGTTTGGTGTCTATTTACCCGACGTGACCCCGACTCTTATATTTTAGCAAAAATATGGGTGATAAATGGGTGTGGTTACTGGGGGTGTGGCCACTAAAGGGTGTGGCCACTGAGGGGTGTGGTCACTGAGGGGCGCTGTAAAGCTTTCTCGCACAGGGCACCTAAAGGCCTAAGGCCGGCCCTGGGTGCACAAAATTAAAATTGGTAACAGTTGTTAGATAACTCCAAAAACAGTAGAGAAAATCATATTCTTATTCTAGGGACAAGGCAGCTTACCTAGAATACACTCAGATAGTGGATTGTAGATGGATGGAGCAGACTTGCTAGTAAATTCCACATATATACACTGAAGACTGTGCACACTCATTTGTGCACATTGTGGGTGCATAGTAAATTCCTTGATCATATTCATGCAGGACTGATGTTATGGCATATGCGCATATGCTTTACAAAATCAACCTGTGTTGGTTTTTATTTTATTTAAATGGGTAGCTTGCATATGAGCTTCTTCAAACTGAAAAATAATAATAATAATATTATTATTATTTGTTATGGTAACCAAACATTACCATTATGTATGGTAAACCAAACATAACTTCAAAGCAATGCTAGACATTTTGAATTAACTACAATGCAGATATTTTCTGCAAGAATCCATCAACATATCAAGTATTGCTAGTGACACTTTGACAGCTTTCTTTTTCTTTTCATGCCATCAGTCTCTTATTTTCATACCATTGCTGCTTGACCTATTCAGAGGTCACTCACCTTGACATGGACTGTTCACTTCCTTGTTTGGTGCATTTCTCAAACCTTGTGGAATATGGTAGTGCATGCTACCACCTGTTACTGTGTTAATGCAAGGGGATATTTACAAGATAGTCATTACTGAGAAAAAAAAATCTTACTGGGTTACCCAGTGAGTAAAATAGCTTTCAATATAAATATATATTGAAAGCTATTTTACTTTTTTTTTTTTTGTTTAAAGATTGTAAATTTAATTGTAACAATTGTGGAAATGTTCCAAAAAGTTAGGTTGTGTTGTTTTTTTCTCTTGTTACGGAACAAATACAATTAATCTCAAATTCTGAAAACGCAACAATGTTTCCCCCCTCTGTAAACTGTCACTTGTCAGCAGCTGGAAGGTGTGCGAGAGCAAGGAATTAAGTATTTCATTATATAATCCATCAATAAGCACCATCATCTCCAGCTTTAGGCTATATTTATAAACACAGTGCAAGGAAGAATGATGAAGGCTAAGGCATCAAAACAATTAGAAATGTGAGTTGCTTAACCTCTTCCAGCCGAGCTAACTGTGACAGCCAATCCCAGTGATCACTATTTGTGGTTCCTGTTATCTGTTCCCTGTTTCCCTGTGGTTCTTGTTACCTGTTCCCTGTACTATTTCTCCATTGTGAGGAGAAAAAGACACACTTTTCCCCTTGACCTCAAATAAACATAGGTATGAAAATCAACTTATAGAAATCTTTTTAACACGCTCAACTCAGATACAACAAGAAAAAAACATAAAACTAATGCCAATAAAATGGAACTGAAGTGGAATAAAATTGCATTGGAGGTAGAGTTTTTGGTAGAAAAAAAAATGTATGTCTATTTTAACAGCTTTTTCTAGCATTTTTCTTTTTTTGTGTACTGTACAATACCTGCCATGCACATACAGTTCACTGTACACGCAATCATCTTTGACGGCTCAGTGTGTACTTGCTCATTATGTCAGGTACCTGTGTGGCCTCCCCAGCCACTTGTGTGCAGTATTGTATAGAAGTTATTATGCAAGATCTCAACCAACATATTTCTTTATGTAGCAGGAAACCCATACAAGTACGCATACAACATAGAAACAGGTGGCTCTAAGGGAAACAAGATCCAAGATCCTTGTGCTGCAAGGCAACAGCACTAACTACTTAAAGCAGAATTTTGGGTAAAATGTTCTCAACCCTTGCAGTGGGGCTATCCCTGCACTGCAAGGGTTAAGTGCTCGTTTTTATCTAGGTCAGCGGTTCTCAACCTGTGGGTCGCGCCCCAAAAGTGGGTCGCAACTCACTGTTCCTCCTCAGCCTCCTCCTAGCGCAGCAGTGTCAGTGTCAGTCAGCGGGAGGACAGCAAAGGCTGTGAATATAAAAGTGCCCCTATACACACTCCCAGGCCGCTGAAGCGACATCTAGTGGCTGGGGAGTGTGTAAAGCAGGGCTTTTCTATTCACAGCTGCTGCTGTCCTCCTGCCTCCCATACAATGTGGGCTCTGCAGGAGGCGGGCGTCTAAGCAGTGCTGGGGCTGAGAAGGCTTTGTATTCTTGTGAATGTGCTTCAATTTTTAGTCCCAAGTCCAGCACCTTACTAATTCTGGAGTCCAGCGCCTTACTAATTCTGGAGTACAGGGCTCCTTTGGGGGTCACCACAACTTGGCAATTGTTACCAAGGGGTCCCGGCCCTAGAAAGGTTGAGAACCACTGATCTAGGTGCTAAAAAAATATATATACTCACTCAGTTTTCGGAGCCGGCTTGTTCTTAGACTAGTCCCTGAAACCTCTCTCCCCCTCTGCCGCAGTGGTCTAAGGATCCTTAAATCATCACGGTCTGTACATAGTGTATAAGATGTGAGGACGCTGAGGGACATAACATTACTAGTGCGGAGTAGGAGAGGGGCTTCAGTGACCACAGTGGACAAACATGAGCACCTAACCCTTGCAATGCAGGGGTAGCCACACTGCAAAGGTTAAGAAAATTTTTGCCTTGAGTTCTGCTTTATCCACTGTGCTATATGGTTATATAATAAATATTAATTGCAGGATGCAATTTTGTCTTGTAGTATCGTTGTTGAGTGTACATTTAAGCATCAGTTGTTGAGCTCTCAAACAATGCTGTTTTTTACAGAGCAAATAGAAAAAGGAGTCTAGAGCTCCACCTGCTCACTGGAAATTTAAATAGGAAATATTCATATGCATATTATTTTATTTTTAATTTTTTTTATTTTACATTTCTGAACACAAATAATTAAAACATATCCAAAAACACTATTTTCCTTTAAAGCAATCCTAAACTCAAGAAGTAAATCTTAAAAATGCATTCAAGTACCTTGACTATTAACAAAACTGTATCTTATTTGTGTATCACTCGGCTGTAGATCCTCAAATCATCTCTGAATTAGTGCTGACACATTCCTTCCTTCTGGAGGGTGGCTACTTTTGTTCCCCATGTGATAATGCATTAGAAAGTGAACAAAAATTATTTCATTTAATCATGATTGGCTGTTTGAGCACAGGTTCAAGGACAGGTATAAAACTTAAAAAATCAACCTTTTATTCGAAGAAATGTATCTTTCTTATCATATCTTAGAAATACTTTTTTGATTTTGAAGATTCAAGTGATTTTATAAAGTAAGATTGAGTTTTGACTAGGGATGCACCAATACCATTTTTTCCAGACTGAGTACGAGTAACGATACTTTTTCTCACCGATACCAAAAATTGATACCTTTTTTTTTTTTAGTATCATGTGTCAGTTTTTCTATAACAATAAAGACTAATGATTTTAGGACAGTGCCTGGAGCTCCAGGGCCGAGTCGCAGCTGCAAACGCCTGGACCCTGGTAGTTCTGCCACTGACTCCAAGCTGTAGAGGAACTAAAAATCCCAGTGATACATTATACAGCAATGCAGAATACCACCAGCTATAGAGGACTACAAATCCCAGCTATACATTATACAGCAATGCTCAATAACATCAGCTATAGAAGACGACAAATCCCAGTGATACGCTATACAGCGATGCAGAATGGCACCGGCTATAGTGAACTCCAAATCCCAACAGTCCATTATATAGCAATGCAAAATGGCACCAGCTACAGAGGAGTACAAATCCCAGCAATACATTATACAGCAATGCAGAATATCACCAGATATAGAGGACTAAAAATACCAGCAATACATTATACAGGGTTGGGGTGCGGGCTCTCAGGAGACTGTGTGGGGGTCTCATGAGGGCTGTGTGGGATCTTAGGTGGGCTGTGTGGGGTCTCAGGTAGGCTGTGTGGGGTCTCAGGTGGGCTGAGCAAGCTCCCAGGAGGCTGTAGGGGGTCTCATGAAAGCTCTGCAAGGTCTCAGAAGACTGTGCAGGGTCTCAGGTGGCTCTGTACGGTCTCATGAGGGCTGTGCGGGGTCTCAGGTGGGCTGTGTGGGGTCTTACCAGGGCTGTGCGGGGTCTCACCAGGGCCGTGCAGGGTCTCACCAGGGGTGATGATCTTGTGGGCAGGTGTGGGAGGCAGTGTACCACAGGAAGGTGGAGATGTGTGGCCGGTGATGTAAACAGGCGCCTTGTGGTTTATAGGAAGGCTGCCAAGGTCCCCATCAAGCCCGGCACCTCGGGCAGTTGCTTCAGTTTAAAAATGTAAAGTGCCAGTATCGGCGCCTAGTATCGGAGCATTTTAACGAGTACGACTACTCTTAAAAATGGCCCGTATCGGCACCGATACCAGTATTAGTATCGGTGCATCCCTAGTTTTGACTTCTGATTTTGATCAGATGTCCAGACCAAACTTATCAGTATCAGTATGCCTGGTTAACTTAACAATAACACTGTGACTGATTTGTTTACCTAAATAGTTTTTGCATTTAAAGAACATATTTTATTATTTTACACTCAAAGGAGAATTGGAGGTGAGTGCTTTTCACTCACCTCATAGTTCTAGCCGACCTGTGACAATGAAACTGTCACAGATCGGCTCAGTAGATCGGGAAGTGAGCGAATCCATACCGGCGTTCGCTCACTTCTCGATCATGTCACGGCTCTCTGCCGTGACAGGGGAGGGACTGGATTCCCCCCTCCCCGCTCCGATCCTCCAGCGCTGACTGGCGGAAAGGACGGGGGAGGGGGTGGGTACAGCTGGCTCTGCCTCTAGATAGGCAGAGCCAGCTGTCACTCACGCAGCTGGGCGGATCCAGACATAATTGTCAGAATCCGCTTTCGCTTCGGCGTCTCAGTATACCGCGAGCTGTAGCTCGTGGTATACTGTGGCATCTCAGTATATCGTGAACTGTAGCTCGCGGTATACTGAGCTTAGGGTGACGGGAGGACGCTAGTTTGTGTCCTCCCGTTACCCTAAGTAACTAGGGAAAAGCCCTAACCCCATAGTTCTCCTTTAACAGTTTTTATCCACAGGGAGAACTAGTCTCCCTATTGGAAAATTTCATCTCACCTTCTTTGCTGTTGTTGATAACTGTCAAGTTATGGATCACCAGGACAAACAAAAATGCCCCCCCCCCCCAGCAATGAAGAAGAGGGAAATAAAATAAAAGGTTCTTCCTTGTTTTTTCTCTACTCTAAACTAAAAACAAGTTTTGTAAATACATTTATTTATCTAATTAGTTTACCTCAAAGATAAGATAAGATAGTTCAGGTAGGTAGAAAATTTTAATAGACACCCAATACAGTCGCCTCTACTGACTTTTCTTGCAATATTCTCAATTCTGCAAACTTTCAAATCAAGAGCTTAATGTTAAAGCTGAAGTTTAGATTTCTTTTTTGTTATAGCCCCAGGAACATAACTTCCCACATTATTACACACAATGTAAAGTGACCCATGTCTGGAAGAGGCAGATCTTATTATTTTTCCACCGATCCTCCAAATCTAGATCGCTTTGCATTGTGGAAAATAATAGTACAAATTCTGTGAATGGAGGAGCGTGTAGAAATGGACAGCTGAGTGATGCAACTTTAGCAGACTTTTTCACACTGGCAGGGCTTGCTGTTAACCCCCATAGAAGGTCAGAAGATCAGCGTTGTATGGGGTATCTGGCGGCGCCCTGGAGAGGATTTCTAAAATAAGCAGCAGCCCCCCGGGGCATAGGAAATACCTCATTGGTGGTAAGTTAAGTCCCTGGGGCTGCATAACAAAAAAAAACAGGTAAACTTCAACTTTAAAAAAAATTGTAATACATAATTAAACATCCATTTACAGCAATATACAGATGGCTAATGTAGAATAAACCCAACACAAACAACACCAACTGCTCTTTGTCATTGCAGTCTTAAATGGTGTGTGTCATGTAAGTATGTTCCTGTTGACCTTAATTAACCACTTGTACGATGAACGTACATGTTGTCTACCTGAAATAATTTAAGACAAGTACAATAAATTATTCAGCAGCCAACATTCCACATATGCCATTACTTAAAAATGCGTTTTGTGCGGCTTCATTTTCATTTTACTAGTCTTGGGTAAAAAAGAAAGCTTATGTTAGTTTTATCAGCAGCATTTTTTAGTTTGTTTTCTTATGACTTGATGGTTAAACATATCAAAGTCTCTAGTGAATTTGCTTTGTTGTCCTCTGCTATGTAAAGTACTTACTGTATACTGTATGTGGTGCAGTGTAGGATTTCAAAGTAAAGTGCTAAGTATTGAGTAACTTCTTGGCAAGTGATTCCGCATTAGACATAATGGCCCGTGCGGACTCTGAGTCACTGATGAGCTTTTCCTGCGATTTCTCATGAAATTAATTTCACTAAGCATTGAAAATATAAAGTGAGGCTAATTAAACAGTATTTTTCTACTGGAACCAGCTGACAAATAATCAGAGTTATATAAGATAGTGAATCAGGATGTGATTTTAGCTTGTATTGCAGTAAATACATGTGGGCTCTGTTATGAAAAGCATAATCTTTTTCTCCAGCTAAGAGGAAACGACTGCTGCAAAAAAATCTATCAGCATAAAGAGAATTAGTCACTTTATCCATTGAGAGCAAAGCGACAGGTTTTTTTTGACAGGCCAACTTCTCATCCATTGCCACACTCCCCCACTGCTCAGTATTAGCCCTGAGTGTCTGAGACCATCTTTAAGTGCGCATGCGCGGTGTCCCGTTTTCCATACCATTGGCAAACGGGCAGTTGCGCATATGCGCGCACACCACTTTCAGCTACCCTGTGTACCTGTGATTCCTTTCCTTGTATTGCCTGATTTCTGACCCGGATTTGTTCTTGATCATTCCTGTTTGCTGCCTGCCCCTGACCTTGGATTGTTACTGGACATTGCCTCTGCTTCATCCCTTTTGTACCTTGCCTGCCCGATTGGTGTGACCTTGGCTCGTTTGACCTTGATTATGGATCTTGCCCTGCTCTGCAACCAGCACCAGGACTCCAGCTTGCACGGTGTAACCACCACTGGCACCCGTGCCACTCGCTGTCTGCTTGGACTCTGTCCCCAACTCCAGAGTCCTCGGGACACAAGGTGCCAGGGAAGCCTCCTCACACATTAAGTCTCAAACCAGGTACGTGACACTGAGTCTAACACCTGTGTAACCGAAGTGTCAGTCTGTGAACAAAGTGATTGGGCACTTAGGCCTGAGCATTACATCCTAGGAGCAAAAGGAGATGGTCAAATGCTCCCCTATATTAAGAACTACCAGGTTCCAAGGGATCTGACAGATGAACAGAGCAGAGGTGGAATGAAGCAAAGGTGAATATCAGTGGTGAATATTGGTGGTCTGTTAAGAAAGCCTGTCATTTTCTCTGAATAGACAAAGTGACAATTTCTCTTTAAAAGGAACATTAAACAAAAAGGATTTCATAACAGGACACAGTGGCTTACACCAATGTAAAATAATGATATACCTGTGGTGTGCCAACTTGTATGTATTGGGATATGTATGTGTTTTTGAATCTCCAGATATTGAGCTGTGTGTATAAGGAACCTTTCTATGATCATTATTAAGATGAGGGTCATTTGAAGCGTTCTGAAGCACTCTCAAGCACCATGATATCTGATAAAGTCCCTGACCGATTTCCACAGATGTAATTAAGTGACAAAGCCATATGTAGGCTTGCAGACTTAGGAAGAAGAGCTATTAGGCCTACCCCTTGGTAGTTCTGCTATGGGGTCTTTGAAGAGAACAACATTTCTGGAATACTTGTTAGATGAGGGGAGAATATGGTCTAACAAGGTACCATAGCAGTGGCAGGGATAAGGATCTCCCATTGATTCCTGGTTTTAAGCTGTTCCCAGAGACCACTCTCCCACAGCAAGAACCACATACCCTTTTTCATCACTTTCTGGCCCTCAGTCCAACCTCACTTGTAGAATTGTTCTTAATAAGAAGGCAGTCCTAATGGATGGAGAGCAACTGAATCAAATTGTTATACTTTGACATTTGGTAAGAATAGCTTAGCATCCTTGGTTTATAATGTCATTCCTGGATCTTGTTTTTGAAAGTAAGTGTTATATAATAAAAAAAAAAATTGCACGGCATTGCTTCTTTTGTTATTATCTTCTGCATTTTTTTGTGCATGCTATTGAAAGCCAAGATCACAAGAAGACATTTTCTCAGAAAGATCCAAAGCTATATCTAAAAAAATGTGCAAAAAGTATTTCAAGCAAGCTTTTTCAGAGCATATGAAATTCAGTAGTGTAATGAAAATGTGGTGTAGAAGTAGTGTAATGAAGAACATGAAAGAAGGCCTAGATGTAATCACTATGAAGACTTCCTCTTCTGAAAAACTGTTAAAGTGGATCTGCAGTAAAAAATGTAAATGTCAATCTCACACCTCCACATAGCAACATACACAGCCCTTACCCTTTTGCTCTCACTTTTACCGACATCGGGTGTCACAGATTTATTTGGACCTTTGGTGTCACAAATGGAAACAGTGTGCTCATCTGAGGAGTAAAATCTAAGCTGGATCTGGTCTTACCTAAGCATTCAAAAGCAGGTATTGATTTTACTGTCCGGCAGTTATAGGTCGCAACTTTTGGATTTGTCCTGCTGGTGACAGCTAACAAACTGACAAGCAGCCAAGCATAGTTCATAAATAGGCTGAAGTCATGCTAGATGACAGATGGACTAGCAAAATGGATCAAGAGCAGCAGTAGTAGCAATGATTCATAACACAAAGTCACAAGAACCAGCTAGAACATTTTACTCAGATACTGACACTGTTCTGAGTAGTCTGCATTTGATATCCTCAGAGGTACCAGGGAGCATGTCTATGCTGCAGTTCCCTATATAGGCTAGCAGATGTTGCAGGTTCATAAATATAGTGGGGGAAATTTATCATAGCCATTTCGAGTGTTTTAACTCGCATACTGTTGCATGGGATATACACTGAGTGGCCAGTTTATTAAGACGACCTGATGTTTGTAGGCAAATTAGCCATAATTAGCTATAATTTTGCGCTGAAGTTGCTAGAGGGCCAGACCATTATAAATATGGAAGCAGATTGTTTACCACGACAGTAGAAGTGATTTTTTTCTGAAGATATGGGTAAACAACGCGATTTAACAGCCTTTGAACATGAGATGATTGTTGGCACGAGCCATGGAGCGAGTATCAGCAAAACAGCAGAATTCGTTAAATGTTCAAGAGGGGTTCATTGTTAAAGTGTTTAAGTCAATGTTAGGGCAGAAAGGAGAGTGGCAAGACTGGTACAAGAAAACAGAAGGGCAACAGTGCAGTGTCAGATTCCTCGCATTACCTTTCAACATCTCGTGGAGTCACGAGGCGGCCCAACGAAGTCATCTCGTGGAGTTATCTCGTGGCCCAACCAAGTACTGATGGGGTGGTCATAATAATCTGGCCACTCAGTGTATTTGTGCCACATTTATGTTGCTAGTGTAATGTTGTTCATAAATGAGATTAAATAGACTTCAGGAAAGAAGACTCGCAACTCCAGGCAAGAAGCTTAACTGTCGCTTCTTGCAGAAGTGGTCATGGGGACTTCTTATGAAGCGATTGTTTTGTTAGGCGATGCTCCAGTTTCAGACAGCCTCGGGACAAGTGCAGATGTAAACAGTTGCGAACTTTTGCAAAAAATGCACAAAACAGGCGCAATTGGTAAAATAGTGCAAGCTCTGGTCGAAATGGGCGCACATGTTAAAAGGAGCGGCTAAACAGATTTGCAAATAAAAAAATGTATCTAAGAGGCTAAAACAGTCGTAATTGCTTTGATAAATTCCCCCTAATGTGTTTAGTCCAGAGGTACTTTGCTTGTTTGTGTCGTGGGAGGAGGAAGGGGGAAGGGCTTCAGGTGTTGACCTATCTTGGGAAAACAATGGTGACTGAACAGGTAATCCAGCCTGATCAACTTTCCACCAATCAGGCTTAGCCAGGAAGCAAAAAACGGTGTCATGGAGGTAGCTAGAAGTGTACAAGCTTTCCCCAATCTCACCGTAAATGGCTGTATTGGACAAATGTTTTTTTTAGGTACCAAACTGCAGGTTTATTTTTTGCAGGGGTTTCTTTGGAGGTTATGTGCTATGTGGTCACATGTGTACTGCTATGTGAATTGCAAATTTACCATTTAGTAAACCTAGCTGATTGTTTTGGAGACAGAATGGGTGTTGCTGACTACTATGCATACTGGAAGTGCTTTGAAACAGATAGTTCTGATAACAAGTTCCAAAGAAAAGATGAGCAAGGCAGAGACACACATAAAGTAAAAATGTACATTCATTGTTTGAAAGGAGTGGTCGGTTCAGTTGCACAAAGCAGTGTGTGGCTTGCATTAAAAGGTACACATCAGCTAATGTGCATGCATACCTAATGATATATCTGTGCCAGAGGGTCTTAGCCTTTCTGAGTCACATTCCAAACCCCAGGTTTCTTTATGAATTTATAACGAAGTTTATTTAAATACTATGTATATTTATTGGGTGAATATATATATATATATTATGTATTTTGCAATTTCGAAAATATAAATAATAAATGGCAATGAAATCTATATTACACAACATTAAAACTGAAGCAGGATCTTGTCTTCTAACTAAAAATAGCAAGAGACCAGTATCTGAATCATAAACCTATAGGTTAGGTATACTGTGCTTTTCTGATAGTTATTTAAGTAAAAGGTATTCTGATGATTTATTAAAACAGAAAACACTCCAGTAAAGGGTTCTTTCAATGTCCCAATTACATACAAAGAATGGATTTTTGTGATTTCTCTTCTGATTATCTGTTTGTTTTTGAAATGCCCTCTAATTTCCTGATCAGTACCAATATTTGCTTAGATATTATTTGGTTGGGATGGAAGATACAACTGTTCAAGGGTCTAGCTCGGGCATGTGCTCTCATAAAATTGTTCCTATTAGCACTTGAATGACATGGCAGGTTGACACTTGTTTGATCCACCCTTATATGACATGGTCATCACGATGAATGGTGTGGCCACCAACAGCTGAGAAACAGAAGTCTTGGCCTGATCTGCCTATGTATTTTAATTGTATAAACAGCCAGGATCATTTTAGATAAATGTGAAGGCATCAGATTCAGGTAGATGTGAAGGCACCAGATAAAGCAGTTTTTAACTTTTATTTCAAGTGGACCTATGGTATATGCACATGCTTATGAGGAGGACAGGACAATAAAAACATGGTAACTCTCCTTCAACAGACATCACATGATTAAATTGCTAGGCTTTTGGTTATAGAAACAGCATTGGAGGGAACACATAGCACTCTTTAGTCCAGTAAAGGTAAGTATTTCAGTCATCAGTTGCTCGTTATTAGGTAAGCTCAGAACTACACTGTACATAAATTAATTAGTATTAGCAGGGGAAAAAAGTGCATATATAGCCAATTTTCTTTTCTTTAGTTTTGCATAGAGTAGGGTATTGGTTAGATTTACCAACAACAATGTCTTCTCTAAATGCTCCACTGAGTTTATGACAAATAAGGCCCTTGCTCTACATAGTTGTTGGTAAATCTACAAGAGGTTGTACAATTATCAACATGAATGGCCAATTTAAGGCCCCATTCACATTTGGTGTGTGTGAATGTGCAGAGTTTTTGCGCATTTTTGTTGCATTTGACTTGTAGCCCTTTAATTTCAATAGGCTTTCCTACGTGCGATAAACGAGCAAAGAAGCTCATGCAGCAGTTGGAGCTGCAATATTTGCACCTTTTTTTTGACCGTGTGGTTTTGTACACTTGTCATGCATTTTTGTGGCATGTCTTGCTACCTGCTTTATGGTGCCATTAACAATAATGGCACAGCAAGTACGACACGTGAGTTTCACGAATTTCAAGTACGTTCACAAAATCAGGCTAGTGTAACTGGGGCATAACACTGTGCATTAATATGTTTTGCAGATTTGGTCTATCATGTCTGTCCATATAGTTTGAATAATGCATTTCTTACTCCTTCATGTGTTGCAATCATTTTGTTTATGGCTTGAAATAAAGCTTAAGCTATGTGTAGAAGGACATCGGTTTGAGGTCATTGTCACTTTACAAAACAATTCAGCATTCTCACAGTATGACTATATTTAAAACTGCCAACAGAAGCAAAAGCAGCCGCATCAAAGCAAAAATTCACATCAATGGAATTTAGACATCTCCACCCATTGACAATCCTTTCAATATTTCTATTTTTCTTTTTTTTTAAAACAAAAAACAAAACCTTACTCATACTTTAAGGTTCGTGAAATATTCCTGCACATGACCATTGTTAAACTGATCCAAAAGCCACTGTTCACTAGTAACTATGTTCTAACAGTTGTGTTAATATTTTACAAAGTTGTAACCAATCATTTTTTTTTATTAGTGGAAAGTAATCTTTGCATATTTTCATTAATGTATACACTGTGTGCACAATTATTAGGCAAGTGAGTATTTTGACCAAATCATTATTTTTATGCATATTGTCCAACTTCAAGCTGTATAAGCTTGAAGGCTTTTTGTATTTAAGCATATCAGCTGATGTGTATTTGTGTAATGAGGGAGGGTGTGGCCTTAGGAGACCAACACTCTATATCAAGGAGTGCATAATAATTAGGCAGCTTCTTTTCTTCAGGCAAAATGGGCCAAAAATGAGATTTAACTGACACTAAAAAGTCAAAAATGTTAAGTCTTTCAGAGGGATGCAGTACTCTTGAAATTGCTAAGATATTGTGGCGTGATCACAGAACCAACAAACTTTTTGTTGCAAATAGTCAACAAGGTCTCAAGAAACGTGTTGAGAAAGAAAGACGCAAATTAACTGGCAAAGGTTTGAGAAGAGTCAAACGTGAAGCTACCAGGAACCCATTATCCTCCAGTGCTGTCATATTCCAGAACTGCAACCTACCTGGAGTGCCCAGAAATACAAGGTATTCAGTGCTCAGAGACATAGCCAAGGTAAAGAAAGCTGAAACCCGACCACCACTGAACAAGACACATAAGTTAAAACGTCAAGACTGGGCCTTGAAATATCTGAAGACAGATTTTTCAAAGGTTTTATGGACTGATGAGATGAGAGTGACTCTTGACAAACCAGATGGATGGGCCCGTGGCTGGATCAGTAACGGGCACAGAGCTCCACTTCGACTCAGACGCCAGCAAGGTGGAGGTGGGGTACTGGTGGGCTGGTATTAAATAAAGATGAGCTAGTTGGATGCTTTCGGGTTGAAGCAGGGGCGTATCTAGCACGAGGCAAACTAGGCGTTTGCCTCGGGCGGCATTTTTCAGGGGGGCGGCCCCCTAGGCAGAGGGTGAGGCGGCCGGTGAACAGAGGGGACAGTGAGCGGGACAGCTTCGCCTTCCGAGTCCGACATGAGGTAAATGCTCGGACCATTCATATCTCAGGGTCTGATGAGGAAGCCGCAGCCGTTCTCAGTGAACAGCTTCCTCATCAGACCCTGAGATACTGTGTATGTGCGGTTTACTGTCAGTGTGTGTCAGCATGGGACGATCACGGGACATTACCTTCTCATCCCAATCGTTCTCTTTCCTCCCCTGTACGCTGCACAAGTACACAGTCTCCCCCTCCCCCCCCCCTCGTGCCTCAGCCCAGTCAAAACGGAATGATTAAGTTCCTCCATCTCCCTAGGGGACCGGGGAGACTGTGTACTTGCGCAGCTTTGGGGGGGGTTTCTGCCATCACTGCTCCACTTCAGTAGTCTAAGAACCAGGGTTGGCGATCGTGCCCTGAATGCTGTGCGTTCCAGAACGGTAACTGCTGGAACACACAGCAACTGCACACTAAATTCCCCACTTCGTTTAGGGGCACCAAAGTCATGTACCCTGCCTGCAGTACGATCGGACACATGGAAAAACATTGCCTGCGTTCCAGTCCAGTGCACGCGTAAAAAAATAGAGCATGCAGCATTTTTTTTTGCGTTCACGCTGGACCAGATGCAGGAAATGTTTTGCCATGCATCTGATCTCACTGCGGGCAGGGGGTGTGACTTCAATGCACCGCCATGCCCCTTCCCACCCCAGAACGAAGGGTGAAGTTTTGTGAGCGATTGCAGTTCGTTCCAGCAGCTCCCGCTCTGGAACGCAACGCAATTGGTGTGAACAAGCCCAGAGGGGTTTATAGAAGCCTAGGGATCATCCAGAGGTTCTGGGAGAGATGAGCAATTTCTACTTCTGCTCGGTCCCTCAGAGGTACCGAGCAGAACAGAAAAAGAGTGAAAAAAGTTTTAAAAAAGTAAATAGAAAACGATTGTGCGGAGCTAGCAGTGACAGCTAGATCCGCCCAATAGTTTCCTATTGTCCGGCGGCTCTGCTGCTGTAAAAGAAAAAAGGACCTGATGGGGAACTGCAGCAGAGGGCGGGTACAATGCTAGTTTACTATTGGCTTTTGCTAATTGAAATTGCCAATAGTAATGTCCCAATGTTTTCAATGGGAAAATTCTTTTTTTTTTCTATTCTGACATCGCTCGTGTCAGAATAAAGAAAAAAAGACACAGCAGTGTTTGTCTCCTTGGCGGCCTGGAGCAGGAGAATCCCGGGGCACCAGGGAGAGTTAGCTGTTTGGAGATCAGTGTCCCTGGTTAGCAGGTAACCAGGGACGCTGATCTCTCTGAAAGTGGCCGGAGCCAGC
>NW_017306594.1:691486-708776 GCF_000935625.1 Nanorana parkeri | reverse complement strand
GGCCGCTCGGCCAGCTTCGGCTTTCAGCACGGCTCAGCCGAGCCGATGCATATGCGTTCGGCTCGACTGAGCCGCTCGGCCATGATAGGGAGCTGTACGGGTCCCCAAAACCCCTTCGGTTCAGTAGAAGCTACGGCCAGATCCTTCAGCAGCTTTGTGAATAGACCCCTAAGCTTTAAGTGGACAGTACATACTCACTAGGTAAATCAATGCCAATGACTCAACTTACCAAGCTCTATCAACAGTTTATTGCATGGCCAAGGTGTAAAACATTGAACCTCCATTAAAAATTGTTTTTGGTGCCCTCTTTTTATTCTCTTGTTCACTCACTCAGAGCGTGGACAATGTTTAAAATAGTAGATATCACATTATGCTTGTAATTTCACATAGTTGTATCATTCACAATCTTTTTTATGATCATTTTTATAGGGGCATTAGCTCTAGTATTAGCTATTAGCTATAAGTATTTTATAGGGGCATTAGCTCTAGTAACAATCACTGATGTGTTAATGCATGAATGTCAATAAAATTACTGAAAAGGAGAAAGAGATGGAAAAATGGGGCATGTAACACAAGCTAAAACATGACTTGGACAGCTATTTTGTGGCCAGCCAGTATAAATACAACCATGTGCAAGTCTTAGCTATGTGTGACTTTATGGTTGTGCATGATGGCATCATGTGGGGGGCATTTTACAAGCACTACTACAACATGAAGGAGGTAAGGAAGCTTTGACAGACTGCTATCTAGCTGACCCTCTAATTAACAATCTACAAGGGTGGTAAGAAAGCTTTAACAAAGCATTGATGCCAGCTTTAGTGACAATAAGTAAAAGGAGAATAAGCAAGATTTGACTTGGCACCCAAGAGTATCACTTTGAAAAAAAGTGTCATAGAATTCAAAGGTACCCATAGACTTGAAATGACAGATGCTGCCGGCCAGTTGCTCTCAGGAGAAACAACTGATATAGCTTACAGACTTTGTCCCAACCATTATTGTTGCCCTAGGAGCCAACAGTGTCTTAACTTCCCCACTAATTCCCTCTCTTTTCCCACTGACATAGTAAAAACTTGTACACTCAGCAGAATCGATGTTTACCAGTTTATTGCAGCTTTCTGCATTGAAGATATTGTAGATCGAGGGCACAAAGATTGTATCTACAAGTCCAACCCAGGTGTTCTGAGCCACTTTTAATTCCTGCTAATTCAGTTTTCTATTTCCGATATTAGACCCGGTGCTGTTATGCCAGATGCTTGCAGGATTCTTTAACCATATGGCCAGTTCAATTTGCACACCTGATTTTAGTGGATTCCAGCTTTTGAGTCTGCTAGACATCTGCCTGAAAGAACTTAAATGGATGCTGCAGAATTAGGTATTATTTTCAGAACTTTGTTCCCATACATTCAAAGATTACATTGTGATGATGAAATATTAAGGGGCATATTAATAAAACTGATCCAGACACATTTATCAGCAATGTTCACCACCTATGTTGTTGCAATGTGTTATAAAAAATGTTTAACACGTGAATGTTGGTAATTGTTTAATGCAGTTGCTTTTCAGCAGAGAATACAGTTACCAAATGCAGTCAACATTTTCCATTGTGATAATTTTCCTATGCAGATTCAGCACATGGAGCACTAAGTTATTCCTTTTTGTTTTTTACTGACTTTAATAAACAATGCAAAAATATTTTTAACAAACCCATGCTACCAGTCCAGCACATCAGTATCTCATATGGTCACCAAGCATTTTGCCTTATTCCAACACTAACTCAAGTGCTTTTCAGCGTTGGGGAGTAGTTTGAAAAAAAGGTACCATGAAGAGTGTGCATGGAAGTTATGTGCAGCCTAAAGGCAGTTATGCAAAGCATGAAAAAATGTACAAACACAAGTTCAAAAGTACCTACTTTGAAAGTATATGTAAACCCTAACAATAAACTTCTCTTATTTTCTCCCTTTTAGTCTGTTTAAAATACAATATCTACTTGATATGTAAAAAAACCTGTTGATCTTGTGAGAAATTCAGATCTGCCCTGTGTCCGCTGCACACTTTCTGCAAAAAACAAGTGTTTATCTTTGACTACAGAATGATAATCCTTCATTTTGAGGATATCTGAGAGTAGGGGTGGTTTAGTAAAAAAAACACTAGGCAGGGCTGACAACACTCATCCATAAAAAAGCTATGGGTCCTCAGGCAACAATGGGACTTATGAGCTGAGTGCATTTCTGGCAGAGGAAAGTGTATTTTTCTGTATTTGCAGGGCCTTACACTGGTAACTGTGCTTGTATTCTACATATGTACTGCACATGTTTTCTTTGTATTATTTTGACATGCCCTTTAAGTAAAATGTATCCAGTGAAATGCCAAATTCCCCTCACCATATCTTGTACCAGGTCTCCTCTTTATCTGCCATTGCCAGGATCCCCAAATAAGAAACACAGCTTCCCCTTTTCTCATTTCTCTGTAGACATGCCTGATAAAACTAGAGCAGCAGGAGGTGACAGTCTGCAAACATGAATGAGAAAGAGAACACAGGACATTTGGACATGAGATTGTCATGTGAATCAGTTGAAAATGTCCAGACTGGGTGACTGGTTGACTATCATCTCATATCTATAAATAGCTACTAAGATCCGTCAGCCAAATATTGCTGATAGCTATGGGTTGAATAAATAATAGTGTTGTTGAGGCATGACTGGCCAAGCATGAGCCAGTTTTTGCAAGTAATGCAACCAAGCCAAACATCTCTTGTGACAAGTGGGATAGGTAGAGGTGTGATAACAGGTACTTGTAGGTGTTAAAAGAGTTTCTTATCATACACACAATTTTGAAACATGTTGGAAAATCTCTGCTTTCAATGAGTAATTATCCCATTTTCTTTTTGAATAAAATAACAGATGCTTCATCGTAATATGTGCTGAGCCCCAAAGACGTGCAGATTAGTAGAAAATGCCATGCAAGTCCTTGTAAATATAACAGTCTTGTTGATAAGAGCAAGCCTTATGCTTTGTTCTTGTTCATGGCTTCACTCACTGGCATAACAAGCACATATGCTTGGGTGGTCCAAGCATAGGTGTTTATTACTATACAGGAGTGATGGGGAGGCACTGTTTAGCTGATAATGTTCAGCCCCGCTCACTTAATTTTTAAGTTGCCTAGCCGGGTAGTGCTTGCAGAGCCACCTACGGCTCAAATTTTGACCAATTCAGCAAGAGTCAGACGAAATCTAAGCCATCTATTTCCCCCTGACGGTCAAAGAAATATGCGATGCACAACTTCCAAGTTAAAGTGACACTAAACTCAGGAGTTAAATCTTAAAAATGCATTCAAATTCCCTCTTTTCTAACAAAAATGTAGCTTGTTTGGGTATCGCTCAGTTGTAGATCCTCAAATTCATCTCTGAATTGGTGCTGACACTGTCCTTCCTTCTGGAGGGTGGCTACTTTTGTTCCCCATGATCCTTGTGTGTGGTGTAAAAGTAAACACCGCTCCAAGCTGACTCTAGTGGCCGGAGCCAGCCGTAAGATCATGGCTGGCTCCGCCCAGCTGTCAGAAGCAGGCTGTGATACACAAATAAGATACAATTTTGTTAATAGTCAAGGTACTTGAATGCATTTCTAAGATTTACTTCTTGAGTTTAGTATTGCTTTAAGGGAAAATAATAGTGTTTTTGTATTTTGTATAAGTTTTCTTTATTTATTGACAGTGTCGGCACCAATTCAGAGATGATTTGAGGATCTACAGCTGAGTGATACACAAAAAAGGTCTTGCATTGTTAGTAGTTATGGTACTTGAATGCATTTTTAATTTAAGGTTTAACTCCTGAGTTTAGTGCCACTTTAAAATACCTCATTGTAATAACATGTAAACTCTTGCGGGCAAGTCCTTGCTGCATTACCCCTTGACAGTGCTTTAAAAAGTCAAGTAAGAATATTAATCCATAGAGGTAAAACAGATTAACCAAATCAGCCATTTGATGAAATGCACCTATATGGCTCATGGAATACCATAATATTTAATAATACATGGTTAAAATAAAAAGGTATATCTTTCATATATTGCAGATTGTATATGATGATTCAAAGTGACTTACCAAGGATTTCCTTTTTAAACCAGATTTATGAGCCTGCATTTGATTAAAAATAATTTGGATTAAGACAGCATTAAAAAAAAAAAATGTTACCTTAAATTTGACCAGGTTTTAGAAAATAAATACAGTTTGAGTAGGCTAGCTTAGTACATAGCTATGGGCCTGAGCAGACACACATATCTACCTGGTTCTTGCTTTGCTCTCTTGTTATGTTTCCGGGCATATTTAGGATTAGGTTTGGGGGCTAAATCAAGATTTAAAGCCAGGTTTAAGTGCTAAGTTAAGAAGTAATGCTAGATAAAGACGTTTAGGGTTAGGGGTTAGGCTCAGGATATGTCAATTAGCTAATTTGATAAATGACTACATTTTAGGTGTGATACTTTAGGGGGGAATTTATCAATTTGGTTGCATTATAAGCATCCTTTAAACTGTCACATCCCTAAATGCTAGTGCATGTAGTGACAGATTTATTATCCTAGTTTATGTTTCATTTCTAAATGCATTCATCAGTAGAATTGTCTCTAAATTGTCCCTGCCTCTAAATTATTTCTAGAATGTCACACCAGCTGAATAGCTTGAAGTGCAAAGTTAACTTTACATTACTATAAGAAGTGCTCAGGAGCACTTCTACAATGTTTGACAGTTTGAAGGTCTTTTACTGTTGCAATTGCTGGGCGCAATGACTGCGCAGTTAAGAAGTTGTTTTAAATATCGCAAAGCATGTGCAGTAAGTCGCAAACATTAATCTGTCACAGGAACACTTCACTAAAGACACATAACAGAGATAAAACTTTGGGAGAAAGGGTACAGGGCTTAGAATATCCATGGCAAAAATAGAACAGAACAGACTCCAGACTTACCAGTCCCTTTGAGTAATCCACAGTGCAGTATTAATAGGAGAACATGCTGACACTGGGCAATAGAGCAACAGCTGAACAGGGATAGGCATGAAATCCTTCATAGGAGAGACACCAATTTGCTTCTGAGGTCAATACCAGTACCAGGCATCTACAGTAGCCATTCAGCTTCTCTGGTTCTCCTCCTCAATCAGTTCCTGACCCCTCCAGGGTGTGCATGTATGGCCTCCTCCAGGGTCTAGTCAGCACTTCCATCTTTTAGCATCCCACCCCCAGGGCTAAGCCCAGGGGCAGACTGGACTGAGCACATAGCAAATCCCCTGAGTATATTTGCACTCCCCCAGCATGCACCACTGACCATGAAACTCCCAGTGATTGGCTAGTGAGCCATAGACACTCAAGATTTTCCCTTATTGGCTGCGCCACACTGCAGCAGAGTCACACCCCACTCAGGCAGGTACAATCAACGACAGAACACCTGGAATTAGCCAAATAATGTCCAACTACAAATCAGCTGGACTGATTACAGTACAGTACTAGCCCCTACCACAGAAGGTGGTAGGGGCTACATATGCTTTAAACATTTAATCATGTGTAGTAGAACTTCCTTTTTTTTATACCTTTGACTGAGTATTAGAAGTAAACATGGGTTCACTTCACCAAGGGTAAAACATACTCATCTGGAATTACTCCATTAGTAAATCAGTTCATTATTAAATCTGAGGAATGAGAGTAGAGAATGTTCCCTTAACAAATTGTTCATTTTTCTTTGTGAATAAAGTAAAGTTATCTTTCCTTTTTATATTCAGTCATGTACAGCAAAATTTTAAAAAGCAGGTCTTTGTTTTGCAAATAATTGGATGATTGAAGTGAACACAGCATCATCTTTTTCACTAAGCTATGTAAACATGTTTTGGAAATCAACTCCACTTTTTGAAAGGCACCAGCACTGTTCTAGAGCAGACCTTCAAATATACACTGGAAATTCTTCCAAGAAGTACACTTTCTGCATGCTATAATGAGCTGCCTAGGTTAAATCTACACAGTGTTTGGCAAATTTCTGTGCCTCCATAGGGTGGGATAGGGGGGGATTTTGGTTTTGTGCCTAGTGCATTACCATATGTACTATTTTTTCTGAACAAAAATCACATTCACAGTTAGAATTTCATTCGTGTTGATGAAAAAAATATCTATCCTTTAATTTTTCTTGTCACTATGGTCACTAACCATTAGAAACCTAAACTAATGTTCTGAAAAAAAAAAAACATTTCTAATCTACTAGTGTATGCCTAGCTTAAAGTGATATTAAAGTCAAAAGGATTTTAGGCTATTTCAAATGCTAATGAATGCATTTACAATGGAGGCTGCACCTTGATGTTTAAAAGTTTTAGGGGTCTATTCATGAAGCAGCCGAAGGATTTAGCCGTAGCTTCGGACGATCCTTCAGCTAGCTTCGGCCCCAGGACCCCTTCGGTTCAGTAGAACCGAAGGGCTGCTGTACGGGCTATTCACAATAGCCCGTACAGCTCCCGAACTTGGCCGAGCGGCTCAGTCGAGCCGAACGCATATGCCTCGGCTCAATTGAGCCGCGTTGAAAGCCGGCCGACAGCCTGCTTCCGGAGCCAGCCTGCTTCTTATGGCTGGCTCCGGCCACTTGCAGAGAGATCAGCGTCCCTGGTTACCAGCTAATCAGGGACACTGATCTCCAGACAGCCTAACTCTCCCTGGTGCTCCGGGAGTCTCCCGCTCCCGGCCGCCAAGGAGAGAAACACTGCTGTTTCTTTTTTTTTCTTATTCTGGCAAGGAGCCGTGTCAGAATCGGAAAAAAAAAAATTTGGGCCATAGGAATGCATTGCTAGATAACTATTGGCTATTTCAATTTGCAATAGCCAATAGCAAACTAGCATTGCACCCACCCTCTGCTGCAGTTCTCCATCAGGTCCACCATCAGGATTGACAGTAGCAGAGGGTGGATACAATGCTAGTTTGCTATTGGCTATTGCAAATTGAAATAGCCAATAGGAATCTAGCAATGCATCTAGCGGAGCCGTGTCAGAATAAGAAAAAAAAAGAAACAGCAGTGTTTCTCTCCTTGGCGGCCGGGAGCGGGAGGCTCCCGGTGCGCCAGGCTCCCGGAGCGCCCGGGAGAGTTAGGTTTTTTTCTTTTTTTTGACGGCAGCAGTACCGCCGGCCAATAGAAAACTGTTGGGCTGAGCTAGCTGTCATTTCTAGCTCCGCACAATAGTTTTCCATTTTTATTTTTCTACTTTTTTAACAGTTTTTTTGTTCTGCTCGTTCCCACAGAGAGACCGGGCAGAACAGCCGAGCCAAATGCCGCTCGGCGGCTTTCAGCTATTCACTCACTGCTGTTCGACATCTATGAGAATAGACCGAACAGCAGCGAGTAGCCTGTCAGAGGTTCGGCTTAGCCGATCCAGATGTTGGATCGGCTGAGTCGAACTCCTTCTGCACTTCGGGTCGGGCGAACATGCTGAGCATGTTCGCCCGACCCGAAGCCACCCGATGTACGGCTGATTTCAGGCGATATACGGTTGAAATCAGCCGTACCAGCCTGAAGTGAATAGCCGAACAGCGTTTGGCTCACTTCGCTTTGGGTCGGTCATTCACTCGGCTGCCTACGGCAGCTTAGTGAATAGACCCCTTAGTTTCCTGCAGAATCAGCTGGCCTCCTGAGCACTGGTTCTGACTTCCTGTTTTAGAGTGACTCCTTTCTCAAGCAGAGTGCTATGCAGTCACCCTTGTGTGTGCTAGTAAGCTGTGTGTGTCTCCACAAACATACATGAGGATGCTGCCGCACTCCTTACCGGGTACCCCTTGGATGAGGAGATGGGTGCTGTAGTGAGTGCAGATGGCGCCGCAGAAATAAAACTAATATCAGAAAATCACCAGCACACTGATAAGCTGCATACAAACCCACGTCTTCTTTATTCACGCATGATGTCACATCAGAAAATGCAATTTTTCGGGGCCACGCAGGGTCCCCTTCATCAGGCTCAATATCAATACTCCACAAATACACAGACGCATCAAATCAAGCTACTCCACTCCCCCGGCCCTCTCTTCTCCCTCTTCCCTTCTCCAAGCTAGTAGATGAACAGTTGCTGGAGTCTGCACTGTCCCTTGTGATCCTGTACTGGACAGGAAGTTCAGGGAAGCTGAGAGACTTTGAAGCAGCTGTTCTGAGACATGACTGTAAGTGTTTGAGCAAACATGTAAAGCAATGCTTTGCTGGGCAATGTATATTTGTATGATCTGGATCTTTATTGAAAAAAGGTTTGAGAGTTTAATACTACTTTAAGTAAGTGGAGATTGTTCTAATGGGGACACCTATTCCAGTGGCAACTATCTAACAACTGATTGCCCCTCACTTTGGAGATATTTCCTGTCTTCCTCTTACATCCTGTTGTGTTTCCAGGACAGGAAGTGAGGGGAAATTTTCCCCAGTGGAGCACAGACATTACAAAACAGACACACATAGGTTTTGACCATTTCCTACTCTATCTAAAATGAAATAAAAAAGGCGTTAGCCGTGGATACACAAAAAAGGGGCTGATCTCCAGGATATTGCTCTCTATGACTCACACCAACAGGCAAGAGATTATTCTTGTCCAATCTGACCTTGTGACATTGCTTACCGTTTGTGAAAAAGACAACCGATCCGATTATCTCAACAGTTGCTGTTATTTTCCTGTGAGAAGGCTGTTTCTAGATGGTTCTATACAGAACATAAACATACTGCAGGATTCTAATTATTATCTTAGCCTTATGTATGATCTATATACAGTAAGCCATAAACATTACAAAACCAAAACGTCAATCATAAGTTATTTACAGTAACTATCGATAAGCTTTTGATCTGCTTATGTTTATTTCTGTGTGAATTTGATGCATTCATTTGTTGAAAAGCTGACAAGGTTGTTTAAAGATGAACTCCAGACATATGAAAAATTAACCTAACCCCACTGCAAGGGGTAAGTGCTCCTTTTTCTTTAGGTTCTGCAGTAAAGAAGAAATATGCACCTGATCCTCCATCCCACCTGACTGCTACACTGGTCCCCACAGCCTCTTCTCCTCTGGGCTCTTGCAGTCTAGAGCTGGCCATACACCTTACAATTATCTGCAGATTTTCTGTGGTCAGATGGAAAAGGTGCAACAGATTCCTACAGCTACACTTAACTCTGTGGATGGAGTAATCTCCACCTGGGCCAATCTGTTGCACTTTTTCCATCTGACCACAGAAAATCTGCAGATAATTGTAAGGTGTATGGGCACCTTAAGGATCCGTGAGTCATTCCGTCTAATACAGTGTATTTTACAACCATCGCAAGACCTTAGTCTTGCGATGGTTGTAAAGTAATTAAAAAAACGTACGATCTGCCCATCTTGGATAGGCAGATGGTACTTGCGATCATCGCAAGCCCGCCCCGCTGAGGGGCGGGCTTACGGTGACCGCAATGCTGAACGGGCAGTGTGCGCATGCGCACACCGGCCCGTTCGGCATTTGTCTCCCGAGCATGCCACAAACCAGCCGAAAATCATAAGATTTTCGGCTGGTTTTCGAACATGCTCCTTAGACAAAAGACGTGCGACCGTACATTAAAAACGGTTGCACGCCTTCCATACACTGCACGATTCTCGTACGATCGCGGGATTTCTGGCGACTCTCGTACGAGAATCGTGCAGTGTATGGGCACCTTTAGGCGTGAAAATGCTCAGGGACATTCTGCCACTGGAGCGGAGGAGAATAGAGGTGAGTGGTCACAGCTGCGGGACCGAGGATCGGGTGGGTATTTCTTATTTTTGACCCTAGAGAAAAATGAGCGCTTAACCCTTGCAATGCAGGAGTAGTCCAATGCAAGGGTTAAGTTTTTATATGCCCAGAGTTCTTCTTTAAAGCTGAACTGCAGGTAAAAAGCTGAATACACAGTTTAAATGCATACACTATATGTGGATTATCGTACCTACCAAAGGATTTGTAGTTATGTTCAGCCGGTCTAATGATCCAGCAAGGCTGAAAGTCAGCACGGCCATGTCCTGGACTACCACTGCAGACTGTACAGCAGTTAATCTATAAACCCTGGTCCGGGGCATGCATGACAATGAAGGAGCAGCAGCATAATAATGAGATCATCCCTTTGCTCTACCCTCTTTTCAGCATGTCTGTGAAAAGCAATACAGTCCTGATTGGTCTGCCTGCTGTGGATTAGAAGGTGCTGATACGAAGATTGACTCTTGTACCATCTTTATGTAGCAACCCCTGGCACCCAAAGGCATGTGAGGGACCCCAGATGCTGGGTGAGCTAACATTTCACCTCAGGGATAAGTCCTTTGCACCTTGTGGGGTGCAAATGTAAGTAGGGTGTCAATGACTTTAAGGTGTTTGAAAGAATTTATTCTTCAAGGTAGAGAGAGAGGAGCAAAGGATACAAACAACCTGAACACAGTGCAAACTCCATACCCACTTTCCAGCTATACAGTGCAAAGAGCCCTTAAGCCAGGACCTGCATCACGGTATATAGCAGAACTTCAGCTGGTTAGCAGGTTTCTTCATGCATCCTCCCAAGAGAGTTACCAGGCTCCTGCAAGGATTCAGCTTCTACTCAGTCTCACTTTTGAGGAGAGTCACTTGGCCTGGCACCAGATCTTGGATCAGCTTCCCCCTCCCAGGCAAGACAGCTTCAGGCCCAAATTCAGACCTTCTTTTCCGGCCACATGCAGGCTGTTCCTAGGCAGCAGGCCTAGCAAAACAACAATCAGCAAGACATTCTCCCAAACAGGAGCCTAAGGCTGGGCACACACCTTACAACCATCACAAGACTTTTGTCTTGAGATGGTTGTAAGGTACTTAAAAAAAAGTACGATCTGCCTATCTTGCATAGGCAGATCGTACTTGCGATGATCGCAAGCCACGCCCCCTGAGGGGCGGGCTTACGATGACCGCAATGCCGAAAGGGCAGTGTGCGCTTGCGCACACCGGCCCGGACGGCTGTTATCGTACGGACATGCCACAAACCCGCCGAACATCGTACGATGCTCGGCGGGTTTTCGAACATGTCCGTAAGTTTAAAGTCGTGGGACCTTACAGTAGTAGAGGTCGCACAGCTTCCACACACCTTACGATAATCGTACGATCGCGGGACTTCCCACGATTATAGTACGATTATCGTAAGGTGTGTGGGGACCTTAAGCGAAGATACACTCACAAGGTCATCCCCAAATATGCATGTCCTTCCCAGCATGCACCACTGGCAATAAATCTAGTGGTTAGCCAGGAAGACATAAATATTCATAGCCCAACATTATTGGATCTTCATATTCTTTTGCCAAGGTCACAGCACATCATGAAGCTTAGGCTGTTTACGGCCATGCAGAGCTTAAATAATAAGTCACCCCACTTAGGTCAAGGTGGCTCCATTTATGTAAACATACTTAAAAAATGGGACAGCAATAATTCATCCTACTGCCGTTAAAACAATATTGGGATTCATTTGTTCTGTCGGGTCTTTGCTGACACGTAGGCTGAAACTGATGGCTGTCAGTGACAGCATGCCTGCAGCCCTCTTCCTGTAGCAGTAGAGCAGTGGCGTAACTAGAAACTTCAGGGCCCCCGGGCAAGAAACCATGAAGGCCCCCCCCCCCAACTCCCCACCGCCATGGGATGACACTATAAACAGGCACCATGTGGTAAACATGAAGGCTTCCGAGGTACCCAGCAAGCGTGAAACCTCAGACAGCCACTTCAGTTTAAACATTTAGTGCCGGTGTTCTTTGGTGAACGCCGACCCAGTATCTGGGCTTGCGCACAGACGGGATTAACGAGGAAACCGGCATTTATTTATGTATTTAAGTATTAGTTTGCAATTGTTAATTGTAACCGTCAATAATATGCCATCCATGGCAGTAAATAATGGATGGAATAATATTAACAGACACAATTAACGATTTAAACCAAATACTTTGTAAATAACTGCCTGTTTCCTCCATAGTACTAGTCTGTGCGCAAGCCCAGATGCTGAGGTAGGGAAATTCGACTAGGTCAGCGTTCTCGACAGAGCACTGGTATCTGCGCTTAGTATCGAGACATTTTCACGAGTACGAGTACTTGTGAAAATGCCCAGTATTGCCACTGATGCATCCCTACTTAATAATATAATGTATTGCTGGGACTTGTAGTCCTGCATAGTTGTTGCTATTCTGCATTACTGTATAATTATTATACAGCAATGCAGAATAGCACTAGTTATTCTCAGCTATTTGCCACCCCCCTTCCCATCCAGTCTTCACCCACCCAGGCTTAGCTGACTCATGCAGCACCTTCTTATGCATCTCGGTGGCCAGGGGGTGGGACTAAGTGGAGAGGGTCCTCTCCCAGTTAGCAGAATGTGCTGCCTGGCGCTGCCTACAGCAAATTCTGCTTGACAGGTGAAAGCTCACTTGCATAGCCTCTCCATCCCTCTCCATCCCCGCCACACAGCTGCCCGTAGATGTCCCGCTTCTACTGCTGCAGGTGGCAGAGCGGCAGGGAAGAAGCAGCACTATCGTGGGGGGCGGCATGAGGGAGCTGCAGGCCCTCTTCTTTCTCTCTGCTCCCCCCTCCCCCCCCCCCCCCCCGACAGGTGGAACGCCAGGGCCCGGTTGCAATTCCAAAGGCTGCAACCCTGGTAGTTCTGCCAGTCCACTAAAGCACTCCTATAGTGATCTATTGCTGGCTGATTACATATGATACACCCAAAAAAATTCCCTCCACAGAATTATCCGTACTTCCCCGTTAACAAAGTCTCTTGATCTAAATGACATGTTTATGCATCAACTGCTCATGTAAACAAACCAAAGGTTATTTGGAATTTTAGCAATCTCAAACCTGTTAATAGTTGCTGTTTTGCTCATTTGAGTCCTTGCCAACCCAACTTAATCTTATCTGAATATTATCCTAACAATGTATGCAAACCAATTGGGTTTTTTTTCTGTGTGTGTTGCAATGTAGCATTGAAAGGGGAATGAAGCTGTCCTAAAGAAAAATTCACACCTTCACTTTGAGCTTTGCCATTTCATTATATGACATATAAAGCTTACTTATGTATGGTGTATCCTTTTAATCAGCAAACTTTGAGGGTTATATTTTAAACTACTTATCTGTGGTAAAAGTTGTTTTGGGAGAAAGTAAAGAAAAATAAATGTCCTTTATTGTCCATTGTGGGACACAGGAATGTGGAAATTCTTAGACCTTTGGGTTATATTGCCACCTTCAGGAGCTTGGACACTGGCAAACAAAGAAATGTTAAGCCAGCCCCTATATAACCCTACCTTCAAGCCCCAGCTTTTTGCTCATGTCCATTTTAATTCTTTATTCTTCAACCAAGATGCTCCGTTGATATTTTTTTCTTCAGTGACTTCAATCGACATGCTGCTTGAGATAGTCTCTGCACAGTAGCTTAACAGATCAGCCTATCTTCAGCAAAAACTTTGGAGACTGTATCTTGAATCTGATTTTCAAGCACTGGACTCTGGATTACTCTCAATGTAGCTCTTTTTTTACTTCTGTGTTCTGTGTCAGTTAACCAGAGAGCGCGCTACAGCTTCTGATCCAAACTCTGAGGACTATTGAGTAAGGCAAGCTGGGCTGAAGCACTTGGAGCTACCTCACAGTTGGTTCTGTTTGGCATCATTTTCTAAAACATTCCCACCACCACTATTTAACTGTAGTGAGTAAATAAAAACTAATTTTACCCATTAGGCGAAGTGTTGTACACACATTCCATGCTCTTTCTACTACCATCCACCCTGAAGTACGCAACTTCCCACTGCTGTTTCTGCTTTGAAGCACTTTGTGGATCAACTTTTTGCTCGGTCTCATTCCACTGCCTGCCTTTAGTTGCTTGGTCACCTCTGACCATCAACTACGCTCTTCAGCATCACCTCCTCTGGTTTGTGAACACTCAAGGCCTTGGGCCTCAATTGTTTGTCCGCTACACAGTGAAACATTTATTTTCAAAGACACACAGGGGACAGTCCTGCTGCAACGGGTGACCTCAGCCCATAGTCCTTCATCGTTGCTAAGGATGATTTCTCCGTATCCCTAGAAGTGACTGATGGCCATGACTTAGATATTGAGACCCCTAATACTATAGGGTCATCCTCCTCATAGTCTTATATAGCTCTGCAGCATGAGGCTAAGACCTTCCATATGCCCGCAAGTCCATAGAAATGCGGTAGGGCTGCATCCCACGGCAAGTGTTAGGTTTTTGTTTTGCTTAGGGGGCTTAAATAAAGCAGTTTTACTCACCTGATCCTTGGTCCCATAGCAGTCAGAGCTCACCTCTTTCCCCTTGTTCGCTGGCTATGGAATGTCCCTTGGCGTCCTCATGTCTAACCTTGAGTGCCTGACTCTTCAGTAAATGTGAGGCAAATGTTTTGCACCCTGCCAACAACATTGACTGATGTCCCCCCTAGTGCCCCCTTTTTCCTGCCATCCCTTTCATGGGATGCTCAGGAGAGTCCCTGTGTTAGATTCTCACAGTTTCTGCTAAATGAATGGAAATAACATCTATACTCCTTATGTATAGTAGATCCTTTTCCATTTACCTCTTTTAGGCATTGTGGGATTGTTGGGGAATTCCATTTTACATAGATCCTCTTATACCCAAATCAAAAAATGGCAGCGCCTCGGTGGTTACCGGGGTACTGCATGTGTGTAGTCCCAGGAGGCAATTTTGTCACCCCATCGGTTACCGGGGTAGTGCATGTGTGTAGTACCAGGAGGCAATGTCGGTGCCTCTGCAGTTATCGGAACCCCCTCCAAGTGGCGGAACACCAGGGCCCAGTTGCACATGTAATCGCTGCGACCCTGGTAATTCCCCCAGTAGTATAAAGCATAAGCTGAGTACTCCAAAGAGAAAATACAACAGAATAGCAAATCTCTCCCTCAAATATCCAGACAGGTTGAGATAATTGTTTATGTTTCTAACAATGTTTTTTATATATTTAAGCTAGCAAAGCTTTTCTGATATGGCAAATCAAATTGCTGTATTATGGAACATGAGGCTATTGATGAAGAAGACCAGGACAAAGTTCTGAAAGGGGACAACAGTAAAGTTATATATTTAGTATTTTATCTCCTCCTAAACAGAAACATATTATTGTACTTACAAGAGTTGTTTTTTTTTAACACAACAGCTATTTTGTTATTTAAGGTGATTGATAAGACAGCAATGGGTTAATTTACTAAAATAGTAGAGGCTGCTCACTTTAAAGTGAATGTTGGTAAATAAGGTAAATCTGTGTTTACTTTGACTACCCAGCCCTGTGTAAGAAAAATTGGTAAACAGACCTTTTGCTAACATATTATTGGGCATCCAAAGTGAACATATGTTCACCTTATTTACTTACATACACTTTGAAAAGTAATCATTGATTTTGCCAAGTACACAGCCTCTATTCCTTTAGTAGATCAACCCCATAAGGTGTGTAGATGAGTTGTACCCCTTACTGAAGCTAAGGATACTATGAGGTTGATTTACTAAAGGAGTAGTGGCTGTTCACTTAGAGTGAACGCTCACTTTGCTCACTAAGTTGTTCACCCTATTTACTTACATACACTTTGCAAAGTAAACCTTGATTTGTTGAAGTAAACAGCCTCTAGTCATTTAGTAGATCAGCCCCATTAAGATGTATAGATGAGTTGTACAACTTACTGAAGCTAGAGATCCTATGAGGTTGAATTACTAAAGGAGTAGCAGCTGTTCACTTAATGCTCACTTTGCTCACCAAGTTGTTCACCCTATGACATTATTATTAGTCATTTAGTAGATCAGCTCCATGAAGGTGTATAGATGAGTTGTACAACATACTGAACTAATATGGGGTTGATGTCCTAAAGGGGTATGGGCTGTTCACTTACTAGACTGACAATGTTATTCACAAAAGTGTGAAGAGTTTGGAGAAGGCAGGAGAAGTGAACAATCTAGGACAACATAGCTGATTTGGACAAACTCTCCAATTCAGCTCACTTTCCAATTCAGCTATGTTGTCCTAGATTGTTCACTTCTCCTGCCTTCTCCAAACTCTTCACCCTTTTGTGAACAAGTCTGTGAATAGTCTCTTTGTATAGTGTATGCTCACTTAGCTTGGTAAATAACCTGAAGCTGTGTTCACTTTGAATACACTATCATGTAGAAGAGAAATCAAAAGGATTTTTGCTTGTGCATGATTATATGATGGAAGTGAACACAGCATCACCATATTCACTAAGCTAAATAAACGTGCACTTTACAAATGCAACATGCGCTATTCCTTTAGCAAAGTGTGGTTCTTATTCTTCATTTACATTCTCCAAAGATTGCTTAAATTCAATTTTAAGGGACCGAAGTAATGCATGGCATGTATTTAGTCATTTTCATCTTCCTTCATCCTGTAGCATTTATTCAGCATATACCCCCGTTTTTAATTTACAAACAAAAGCAATACATGTCCCCCGAAATGATGAAAGTTTTAATAAGTATTAAAAGAAATCTGAGCACATGCTAGCCATTTATATGCTTTCCATAGGCAATCACACGCCAGCACCTTAATATTAAACATGTAAAACCCATATGATATCTGGAGGAGTTTTGCACCAACATACCGTAGCTTTATGCGCTTTTCCCAGCATATTTCGTTGCCCTTGTGTTTATTTATAACACAACAATATTTATAGTGCCAGAATAAAAAAACTAAAAAACAAAGCAACTCTTTGCAAAGTCTACAAAGTAACTGGAGTTCTGGTTGTGGCATTAGCCTGTGGCTACTGCCTATGAATGTACAGTATGCTCCTCTGTTGTTTGCTCTTATAACCACTCCCCAGGATATTGCTAGCTCAGTAAAATACTAGTAATATTAGCACGTGGTTTTCTATTTCAGGGGAAGGAAACACTGCTAAGATGTAAAGGGGATCAAGCCTTATTTTAGATTTGGATGTTTAAAAACAATATTAGGTTTCCCATAAATCCAGCAGTGTGAGGACATAGAGCAATGCCTCGATTTGCGGTGGAAAGGTGCTTAGATCGCAAGGCAGACGTCTGTGTTCATTGATTTCTCTCTACCTGTCTGTTCTAGGAGGAAAGTTTAGTTTTTAGGAAAGCCACAAAGTTTCCGCTTTTTGTTTCTTTTGTTTCTTTTTGCCTAAACTTTCAAGCAACATCTGCTTCTTTCATGGCTCGCAACCCAATTCTTCAAAGCTTTTACGGAGTTTCTTGTAATGGGAAAAATAATAATTGGACATTTCACTTAATTTTCCAAAAAAAATTAAACCTACAAGTATCCTAACTACTGGTATTGGTACTCT
>NW_017306594.1:685079-691456 GCF_000935625.1 Nanorana parkeri | reverse complement strand
ATGCAAAACACTAGAAAACCTGTTTTTTTATGTAGATAAGTTTTTTTCCTCCAGGGCAGATTAAGGCATTTCAGGATTTCAGGATTTGATAGGTGCAGATTAATGTCTTTGATGATTGCCTTGCTTTGTAAACAGTGTGCAGGTATAGCGATCTACTTCTAAACACCTGTTGATAGAGAGAGAGAGAGAGAGAGAGAGAGAGAGAGAGAGAGCGAGAGAGACTTGAAACAAGGTATGGATTATATAAATATTTTCTTACTGTGTCGTTTTTAGTACAAGCGTATTAGCCTGTAACTTCTGTGAACTTCTGTGTAACATTGAGCAAACTTTTTTGTTTCAAATAACTACAAATATTCAGCAGCATTTCTAACATATACTAGTTATGCTGAATAGAACAGTTACAAATATGAATTGTGTAATAGTAATAATAATAATATTGATAATAACAATAATAATAATAATACTAATAATAAGTATTAAATATTTTGATTATTTTTTGTTATTATTGTATTTATTTTACCTAATTAGTTGCTGCACTTTAGCTAAAGTCATAGTGGAAACGTTAATGTACGTTTATGTTTCAAAAGTCAACAGATTATTGAATCAAACCTGTGTGCATATATAATTAGTACGTGGCACTGGATCGGTATTCACAACAGATACATTGCTATGTTCCTGTTCTGTACAGGTGATTGAATACATCGAATACCTTTACTTTCAGGCAGCTCCCTATCTCCTGTAATCGATAGGAATTGTTAGTTGATGTGGTGTGAATGGTATACTTCATGGCTCATTACTTATGATCCAGGCTTTCTCTTGCTGAGTAATGTACACTACGGTGTATACAACTGGAGAGCTTCATGCTCCTCTCCAATAGTTTGACAGGAGCTCTTTGCTCCCATGTAGTCATAATACAATACCTGTGGGGCATCCCGGAAGGCCGGGGTATTATAATAAACCATTAATAGATCTTGTCTGGAGTGCACTAATTATGTCACTGCTGGAACAAGGCTAAAAAAGGGTTTGTGATTGTTTCTGTGATACACCGATTAGGATATTCAGTGCAGACTCACTGCCTGTCATAACTTTCTCCTGGATCGTGTTTGTAGAAGTCCACAAGTGGTTTCAAGCTTGGTTTGATAAGCATATATAAATTACAAGGGGACTAGTTTTTAATCATTGCTAGGTGAGGGTTAACTATGTCAGGAGTGGCTGAAGAATTACTTTCCGTTTCAAGAGACGTATTCCTTATTATAATCACTTACATGGTAATATTTGTTCATTTCAAAAGACCAAAACTTAGTTTGGCAACCTGTTGCTTAATCTGGGTTTCCAAAATAAAGGCTGACGTTTGTAGTGCCACATCAGCTATCTACAGTTAAAGAAAACTTAAGATAAGAGTATAGGAACAAAGTAAAGATGGTTACCCATAGCAACTACATAGGTTATATACTGAATGGGAAAAAGAAACATGAATAGCAGTTATCTGCTCCACTATTGCTCCAGAATCGCCCCCAGTGTGTTTTGGGGGGTTAGTCTGTCCTCATAATACGTACTCCATGGTCACATAGCATACTGATATGCACTTATTTTTTTACTGGAAGGCAGAACACAAGATCACAAGCCCATAACTGTTTTATAGTCAACAATCAGTGTATTTACCACAAAGCAAACAGCGCCTGGTTTGTATTTGCTGTCTCTAGATCTCCTATCAGGCATGAAGTAAAGGTTTATTGCAATACGATTGCCTTCATAATGTACCCGGCAGTAATGTGCTATTGAGATGTGTTTCATTATACAAACCATTCCGTTTGTGACAGAAAGGATGCAAGATAACAGGGAGGGTGGGTGAGGGCATTGCTAAGTAAATATAAACCAAGAACATTCCGCAGCAGAGGATATAACTATAATATTAAGCAAGTCCCTAGGAATTGCATACTAATGTGCAGTCCCCTCCACCCGACTAGATTGTGATCTGAAAACATAGGGGGTCTCACAACCCCATTATCACCATAGCACTTGACTTCATCAATGCAGGAGATCACCCACCCCTGAGCAATAAATAGTTTGTAGTGAGGGGACTAGAAGGGGGAGGGAACCTGGTGTTTATGTGGAGACTTCGGTTGCTGTAAATCCATCAACAACTCAGACAGCTAAGAACATAGAAAGTTACCTAAGCGAATTCCTGGCTTGTGCGCATGCGCGCACAGGTAGCAACCAGTTCTTTATGAGCAGGTGAGATGTTCCTGTACAGGTAAGAAAAGGATTTGTTGAAGCTGGTCGTATCAACAGGCGGATCCCTCAGTCTATCATCAACGAGGGATTATATGATGTCCATGCTGGCCAAGATGGTGGATTGGCAGGTGAGATATCACTCCAGTATTTAAATTACATTTTCATAGGCGCATGTCTTAAATGACCTTTGGATTACTAATGAGTATGTGTTTTTTCATCTTACTAGCATTTTCACACTTTAAAAAAAAATATTTTGTATGTGTAGTTTATACTATCTGTGGATCTAACCTTATGCTAGAAGGCCATGGAGGTGCAGATAAATGTTTGCCTTTGTCTGCTGTCATGGACTGTTCCTGTTCATTTAAAATATGAGGCAGGTGAGGAACAGAGCAGGCAAAACCGCCCTGAGCCACTTATTTCTCTGCAGGTTTAAAGGCTGTAAGTAAAATGGAATGATGCAAACTGATAATGTTTGCCTGGAATTCATTCACCTTACAGGCCAGATACATTACTATATGTGTAAGGGAAACTATAGATAGAACTTGGATTGTTCTTTACCCTACAGCACATGTGACTGGGAAGTTTTTGTGTTTAGGGGTGTACTGTACACTACATAGTATGTGGGTTACCTGTATGTGTGCTCTGCTTGTTATGTGTTAGTGTTACATTGCATGTGTTGAGAGCTTGTGATTTCTTTATATAGCAATACTATCTCCAGGGCCTTACAGGTGTGTGTGTGTGTGTGTGTGTGTGTGTGTGTGTATATCTCTCTCTCTCTCTCTCTCTCTCTCTCTATCTATATATATTTATATATACCATACACAAAAAACTCCCCAGTCCGGAGAGAGTATTTCTATATATATATATATATATTTTAAAAAAAAAAAAAAAGAAGAATACAGATTGTTCTACTGCCATTTGATTCCGTGCTGAACTTTTTCATTATTCTTATTTAAAAACTAGGGTTATTATTTATCTTCAAAGGAAGAACTCAGAAAATGAGACATGCATGGCAATTGATCTGCTTTGAAAAAAACAACTCATTTTTACAGCTAAATAGTAATGCAGGGATCTCTAGAACAATGTCAAAGTGTGATGGTTGAAATGCAGAGAACTTGTAACAAACTAGTAGAGTGGATACTATTGGAGCTAGTCATGCCATTTCAAATCCTGACCTTGAAGTCATTATACTCATGTCTATTTGCGTTCTTTTTTTATCTTTGTTCTGTTTCTACTTCTAAGGTCTGTCCTTGCTATGTTGTTAAGCAAGTATTTCAAACTGTCCTGTCATACTATTTATTACTTCATGCTGTGTTGCCAAAGGTTGTACTGAAAATTATATATATATATATATAAATCACACATATATATACACTGTATGTATATGCTTGCCTCTTTATTTTTCACATGTATGAATAGCAGCTATATGCACAACCTATTACATTGCATTGTTTAGATAAATTGGCCTGAGAATACATAAAACCTTTCAGATATAATACCAGGATTATTTTAATATCACCCAGTGTGATACTCAATAAAGGTGATTTATACATAGTCATTTATTTCAGTACAAGCATTGCACAGTAAGGCCTACCTTGTGGTTCAGGTGCTTGGCTGGCATACCTGTTTATTTTAGTTACTGGTCTTTTGTTACAATAGAAACTGAGTGATTTCTCTGTGGCACAATGCTTTTTATTGTATATAGTGTTGTTTATATTCTTTGTTGCCACCACTCACTTATTAGGATGTACTTTATAGCAGTTATGTAGTATCACCTTATCAGTAAATGTAGCTGTTCACAGGTCGTATTATTACATGAATTAGTCTGCATCTCAATGAGGCTTGCGCTGGGCATGTATATTTGAAGAGTTTCACACTATTAGCAGGTCCTGGATGCAACTGCTCCACCCAAGAAATGTTAATGATGACTCTTTAATGCAAGGACTATTGATCTGCTCGGTGGTGTTAAAGCGTTGTTTCACACTCTTGCTAACCTTCACGCTGCTATGTTTGATCCTAACGCTTATAATTCGCATTCAATTAGCTGGGCGGTCATGGTAATCTTGTTGATGTGACTGTGGGCCTGTCTGACCTTCGAGTGGATGGCGCTAGCTCAAGCTATGGAGTCCCTTTTCACAGTACCAGCCTATTAGCACATACACCAAAGGCTAATCTGAACTTCATTTTAACTTCAATGAGCTAAAAACAACTATTTGGACTAGACAAAAAGTCTAGTCAAAAGAAGAAGGCACTGTCTGTAGGTTAGCAAAAACACCCTACATCTTCATGACTTTGGACTGAGGTGGACCCTTTTGCACTTATTCACCCACCAGAAACACTGTGCGAAACTGCCGTCTGTTAGAACAATGCTGCCTATCAGGGTGCCAGGACAGAGGATAGAAATAAAAAAGACCCTGTAGTGAACATAAAAAAATATAAATTCCCAAAAAGTGAAAGTTTAATCTTTAAAATGCTGAGATGTAAGATATGATTGGAGATTTGTTCTTTTTCTTTAGTCGGCTGCTCGTCCTAGTTCCTCCTACGAATCCAGTACAATTAGCCATTAAAATGAACCATTATACTAATGTCAAAGTGAAACTGTTCATTAGATGGTGCATAATTTTCTCATTTCACACTTTCCCAACATATTCAGACACCCAAGTAGAATATCAAATAGGACGCAGGCTTAAAAAAGGGATAGATTCTTATGGTGAAAATGTATTTTTGAACACTACATCAGAATTAATTCCTGAAAGCATATTTCTATGGCAAGTTGGGTTTCTGACGTTTGGTGTAAACATCCTCACGATACATAATATAATTCCATATGGAGCATGAGAATAAACTGACCCATTATTCTTGCAGCGATCTTACAATTCTGTCCAGCAGAAATATTATTTCAGAGCACAATGGGTATTTTTTTGAATGTGCTTTTGAATATCATTCGTTATTACGGTCAAAAATGTTGTTACTTGTTTTGATCCCTTAAGTAGCTAAGCATTAAATAGGGAATAGTTAATTTCCCCTGTTGTTTTGGTCAGATTTTGTTTTCACGCTGTAGCTGAGTCCTTCAGAGCAGGTTCTTATGTCACCTAGCAATTGGGCTATTGTTGATATGCTAATAAGGTACTTAGGCTTGTTGGTGAGAAGCAGGAAAAAAAAAAAGAGGCAACTTTCCACCATTAGAGGGAGATATCAGAGCACCAAACACTGCAGCAGCCTCACTCTTTCTGTACAACACACAGGGGCTCTAGACTTTTGTGGGGAAAAGAGAGAAAGGCGAATTTCTCTTCCCAAAAGCCCATGAAAATGCTTTGGAAACTGACGGATAATATCAAATACGAGGAGTGTGAGGTAAGGTCTAGGAGCCTGAGATCCTCTTCTCTACACACATTTCAAACTTGACCCACACTTCCACATTCTCAATCAGAAAAAAAGCTTGGGGCATCCTGTTCTCTATGCATGATGGACTTCCAAACTGCCTCTATAGCAAGTAGAGGCTACACGACCATTGTTACTTGTTATATCTATCAGATTTTAATGATTGAGTTTGCACATACTTGAAGTCAGGAATTCTTACTTTAAACACCTAGCATAATATATATATTAACATATTGTGCTGTATTTGTATTCTATTCTACCTTATCAATTTATTTTAACACAACTAATATATTTAAATAAAAAGAAACGTGATTTCAATTTTAAGGCAGTGTCAACTAACTCGTTCTATTTTAATACAGTGCATTTTAAAAGTGGTCATTTGCATGGTACATTTTCGGATTGCTGTCGCTATTAAGCGATGAGCTGTGTATTTTATACGGGAAACATGCCTCTATTTATTATTATTTTTGCTTTAGAGGGCTTGTGTAGTTTTACCATATGGCTTGCTTCACAAAATCACACACGTGTGTAGAAAGGCAAGCAGGGTCGGTGTGAGTATGGATCATTGTCTTGTTAAGACTTGCAGGGCAGAGGGCTGGGAGGATTCCCAAAGTGGTTGGGGCAGTTTGCAGATGGACAGTTGAAACATGTCTTGTCTATCCTGTTTGGATCTATGTTGTAAATCTGCTGTGTGTCAAAAACAGCATTTTTCTCAATTTGCACTTGAGTAAAGAAGAAAGCACTAAAACTTAGCGGTTTTA
>NW_017306594.1:666512-685048 GCF_000935625.1 Nanorana parkeri | reverse complement strand
TAACAAACAATGTGTATTTACATTTTAGTGAAATCAGATGACATTATGTAAAGGATTATATCCGCATTTGGTAAAAAATAATAATTAGGCATAAGGGAAATGCAGATTGTGTGGCCAGCCGATAGTATCACGCTTCCCATGTGACGGTGGCTGAGCACAGAGCAAAAAAGCAGCCTCCAAACTTCGCCCAGCTCCAGCCCAGAGCCTGTAATCTCGCTTTCAAAGTGAGATTAAAGCTTTATTTTGTTAGGTGTGCATAGTTCTGTAGGAACATGCAGGCGGTAGATGACTGTTGTTATTCTAACCCTAGCCAGCTAAGAGCTCTGTAAAGTTGAGCATGTAATATTTTTGGAGGAGTTGTTTGCTGGAGTTGTAGAGCCAGTCGGACGGGTTTGAAGAAAGAGCCAGGAATCGGGCGGAAGGGAGGCAGCTGAAGAGCCGGGCCGAGCCTTGCCGGACAGGAGCTGTCCATAGACATCCCTGGCTGGAGCACCCTGAGCACTGGAGAAAGGGAGGGGAGCCGTCGGGTCTCTGGCCAGGCAGCCAACATCTGGACTCTGGATCTCCAATGAAAGACAGGAAACCAGAGCTACACAAAAAGAACAAAGTTCCCCAGCTCCCTTCCGGGACCTGCATGCTCCCACAAGCACACTACTGCTGCTGACTCCCAATCTGCTGCTAGGCTCACTGCCCCTCTTTGTCAGAGCCCAGCAACAAGGAAATGAGAACTGACCTGGATGTCTAGGACAAAAAAAAGAGAGCTTTCTTTTTCTGAAACAGAAAGAAAATACCCTGAACCTTAATTAGAGGGGAAGAGAGATTCCTGGATCTGCCTGCCTCCATTGGCTAGTTGTTGGAATAGGAAGCTGCTTTTGGGAGCTGTGGTTGTTGTGGTTGGAGCCCATCGGGCTATGGATCAGGTTCAGAGGACAGGAGATCCGGGCCCCTCGGATGCAGACATGAAAAGCAAAGGGCTGGATAGCACAGAGAGCCTTCCCATTCCCAGCAGCAAGAGGAGAACCTCAGAAATGCCAATGGCATATCCAGGATATTCCCAGGATTCCCAGGTGCCAATTCCTTTTTTTTATCCCCCCCACCCCTCATCTTTTCTTTCCTGTCACTGGCTGATCCCCACACTCTAGAGCTCTTTCACTTTTCATGCCCTGCAACCTTTAAAATGTTCCCCCTTCCCTGTGATTCGTCAGCCAACCCCCTCTCTCCTTCACTCACTCGTGTCTCTCCCTCTTTTCCACCCCCTCCACCTCTCTGATTAGATACACTGATTCTTCATTCAATGGACGTCATTTAGAACAGGGCTCTGCCTTGAGTTGCTTTGCTCGGTTCACGCTCGATTTCCAACCATTCTTCCTTTATTAAGTATTGGTGTAATATTAATAGTCATGAATATCTGCTATTAGGGCTGGGAGGAAGGCAGCTCATTGCTAGGGAAGCCTAGCACCGCTACACAAGTCAAGAAGAGAGAGACGAGAGTCAACAAGGATTAAGGAGCCCAGCATAAAACACAGAAAAAAAAACTTTGTATTTAACGTCTGAGCCAGCCAGTGATTTTCTTTTTCCAGCATCAAATGAAGAATTGATTCCACTTCTGATGGATTATGGTGTTTTGTGGCTTCTTACCAGTCCTGGGCGTTATGATTTTCTAGTAATAATCTTCTAGTGCTGGCTATTTTGTAGCACCTAGCTGTCTTTTTTTCTCTGCTTGCTATAGAGATACTTTTTCTATTTCTTCTTTGATTTGTAACATTCTTCTTAAAACTGCTCCACGTTTCCGCTTTGGCTTTAACTCGTAATATGTATTGGGCTGGTTCCCTGATTTTTTATTTTTTTATGACTGTTATTACCTGATATGCGATTTTATCTAATACATCCTGTGTTTTTCTCGGTGATCAAATTAGTCCTTAATATTTTAAAACGTCTATAATGTGTCGGTTCCGAGTTAAACTTAAACATATGTTTGGCTGGAATGCCCTTTAATGTAATGCATACTTCTCTCTAACCTATCTATCCGGCGTGTGTGATTGGAAAAAATGTTTGTGTAGATATATTTTACATTGGCCACATGAACGTGTGGAACAGCCTGACATTAGAGCTAATGTATGTTCTATAAATACGTTATTATGAGGGCGAAGCGACCTACAGCTTGAACCTATCCATATAGAAGGGTCGGTGCTGTATACTGGCAAAACAGACAAGAAACAAGGTTTTGTCACACACATCAAAACAAACCATTATGTTGGAATGGATAAACATTATGTGCATGTGCCTATTTGCATGTGTGCCTGTGGAAGGGGACTGTTTTATTTATGGATTGCAGATTCTTGAAATCGGTTAAATAGTGCATTTTTTTTATTATGGGAATGCTTTTTAATTTTTGCCTCTATTTTCTCTTCTAGGACCGTCACGACGGTACCAGCAATGGGACGGCTCGGTTATCTCAGTTGGGCTCAGTGGGCCAATCCCCCTACGCCAGCGCTCCCCCACTTTCCCACACCCCCAATACTGACTTTCAGCCCCCTTATTTCCCTCCGCCATACCAGCCTATATACCCCCAGTCACAAGACCCCTACTCCCACGTTAACGACCCCTATAGCCTCAACTCCCTCCATGCACAGCCCCAGCCTCAGCACCCGGGGTGGCCGGGTCAAAGACAGAGCCAGGAGGCCAGCCTTTTGCACACACATCGGGGGCTACCACACCAGCTGTCCGGCCTGGACCCACGTAGGGATTACAGGCGACATGAAGATCTACTGCATGGGCCTCATGGGCTAGGCTCAGGACTTGGGGACATCTCTATCCACTCCATATCTCATGCATTAGAAGACGTCTCGGTAAGCTGCTTTCTTAGTCATCACCAACAGCCTTGACCTCACCATTATTTGCTACCATCTTTTCTTTGAAGGCCCTGCTGTGTACATGACTTTCCAAAAGATATGTCATCCTAGCCCACACCAAACACAGACCCAGTCCTGTACAGCTGTGCACTCCTCTTTCATACATGGACTCTGAAGGCAGATCTGTTGACTGAAGGAAATCTGGCAGAGCAATTCCTATCCCTTGTAAAGACCCAGAGTCACAGACAGGATGGATGTGTTGTGTAATAAATAATCTGTCCCTTATAATTAAGGAAATGCCATGCAGGAGCAATCTAATACAGCTCCAGCCTATACCTGCAGCTGGCAAGCCTGAGAGACATAACAAATGAAAGTGGGATATATTAAAATCCCCCCTTTTTCCATTTTTAACACATTATAGGCAATACGTCATTAGAGAGCTCCCCAGACTCCATCAGGGCCACCTATCCCATTTCTATCGAATTAAGAATGTGAGGGAGAAAATTGAACAATAAATTATTGGAGCCTAATTCAGTTACCAATAAGTGCAATTAAAATGTTTTACAATTAAACATGACATTGATCATTCAGAAAGAGGGTAAGCCTAGGCATATCAAGAGTAGCTCATTCCACATCTTAACCTTGACACATCCTACATTTTTAGGCTATAGAGAAAAAATCACGAATAATCTTCCTCACCTTCCAAAATACTTCCAAAAATCAAGGATTAGTTATTGCTGTGAAATAAGTGTTGACAGTTTAACGATTCCGGATTCAGATGGCAGATCTGTGGCAGAGAATACATCTTTTAACATAGAAAGAATGAATTTGCTACACTGAAAAGATCGTTTAGATGTTTGTTTGTTTTTTTATTGTACCTGTATTAATGTTTCTTTTACTGGATTAAAGGTAGCTTGTGCAGTATTTTAGCAGCTGCTGCTAAAATGCAACGTTGAAAGAAAAAAAAAGAATTCTAAAAAGATTAACATTTGCAATAGTGTAATATTGCTGTTAGCTCATCCAGATGGCATTGTATAGGTGGTTTTATTTATTGCGACCTGGGAAAATACCCGCCTAGAGTAATACATTAATGAGTCACAAGATCTAAGAGAATCGAGTTATTAATTCATTATTTTATTGTTCTAATGACCTGTCAATGGTTTGATCATATAGATTAGCATTGAGGAACCGGCTTTTGTGTGTGTGTATGTGGAATGGTATGTAAGCACAGTCACACATCACCGGGGGCAATAGAGAGATAGGGGGTGGTTATTTAGGATTAACTTGATGTTTTAGCTATTATTTACTCTGCTTGTTTGTTCAGTGTTGCTACTGAGCGTTTAAACGGCCATAAATGCTAATAAACCGCATATACAATGCTGTCAGAAAATAACTGGGAGTAAATGGTTTGCTGAAAAGCAGACAGAAACACACTTTCCTACCCCTTGCTGGGTCTGTCATCTTTTTGTAACCAGCGATGAGCTGAAATGAAGAAGATGTCGGAAATAAGTTAATGGTCCCCAAGCACTATGTGGTATTCCATGTAAATCCTGGTGCTGGTCTTGAAAGAGCCCAAATCAAAGTATTTTCCCTCAGCACGTCTAGTTTATGGCTTGAGCGAGCCAGCATAAAGGGATCGTATTTCCCCATATACTTAAAAGAGAGAACTTGACTAGTCATTTCTGAACATTTCTCAATTTAATTATGCTTAAATGCAGGAGCACTTTAGGCAAGTTACAAATGAGAGCATTGAGTATAATAAAACCCGTAATAAACCAACTTAGTACCATCCACCCGGAATCATTGAGATCAGGCGCAATTAACACGAGCATAAATCCAGAACCGAGTGGAAAATGTTACGATCGGTATGATTTTAGGGACGACGACTTGGGAACGGGAGCGATTCCTTCGCTATCTCAGAACAAAGTGGGTCAGAACCAACGTGAGGGCAGGGATTGTGTACAACGCCTTTGCTATTTTCTGTGAGTCATCTAACTCTAATGAATAGATGGCAGATTTTATGCTTTGCATATAACAAAAAAAAAGTAGCTACTTTAATTACAACAGCATTTTAAAAAATACAGTACATTTCGGCCCATTGGTTTATCGTGGCATCGAAAAAGGGGCCCTTTAAGGGACCTACTCTGAGCCTGATTTACCCCCTTATCACACAATTAGGAATGCGTTACATTTTATGGTTCCACATCAATTTCTGCTGATCTCTTAATCTTGCATCGGCTGAGAGCATATTTCCGGTCCTCCTTACAATATGAGAACTGTTTAAGTATAAGTGAGCTATAATGACACAATGTTCCAAGAAGTCAGTACACAATCCCCATATATATATAACACCACTTGTGTTCCTAGGTGGCACAGCGCAGATATAACTATAACATTCTCCCACTACTGTGCACTTCTTGGGCAGCATGTCCCCTTCTGACAGAAGACTTACAGTTTCCTCTTCCTTTGTTATGACAGTGTTTTAAAACATTTATGTGTTTCTGTTTCAGCATGTAGAAGACCCAGGTATCAACATCGCAGATCAAACTGTAATTAAGAAAGGTAGGCTTTTCTTTTTTTTGCTGCTGCATTCCTAACAAGTCTTCACAAGCTTCCCCCCTTTTTTTTTTTTTTCCTGTTGTGAAAACCTAACTGCCAAGCTTCATTGTGAACTATGTAAAACTTGCAAGCTGAAATCCGCCCATTAGATAGCATGCAGTTCCAAGTGTGTTTGCAAATAGGCATTTGTTTAATACTATCACGTGATGAGCAGAGAGATAACCCGCTTATATAATAAGGCAAAGAGCAACGTGCTATGGGCATTCATTCATTCTTAGCCCTCTAACAATGGGCACCTTTTTCTGTCCTGAATTTTTAAGGTAAACAGAGAATAAATTGTTGCTCTTGGATATTGCATCTTGCATATCCGCATTGCACTTGAATAAGCTCGTAAATGTTCTAAATTAAATTTGTGGCGTTCTGTTTACATTCAAAAGTTATAGTTGCTGGTTTTAATTTGTAATACTGTGTCAAAGGGGGTAAAGGTTGCTCCATAGGCTTAAATATTTTCGTCATTAGATTAATTCCTTTAAATGGTCTGCAATTTTAATCCCAATTACAAAAAAGCATTGGGTTATTCGTTAAAAAAAACCTAGGGCACACTGAACTCTAAGGGAGACATAGGTGTAAATAGGTTTGTGCTTCTTGCTCTTTTTATTTCCTTCAAGTTGGTTTTAGCAGAGATGGATTTTTAGGACTGTTCTTTTCCAAGTCTACATGATAATTGGCTCTTCTATTAGTAGTAATCTCAAGAGTTCGTTTAACTCCTATTGTCTCTATTAGCCTCCCCAGAGCTATTAATGTCACAAGTGATCTATCCAGGGCCCCCATACGTCTGACTATCCTCCGCAAATTAAATGCACAGGCTATCCATACCCAAATGATTACAAGGCACACTAATATTTGAATATAAAGACGGTGAACGCTGCCTGTCATGTCTCTAGATGGCATATGTCGGATTACATAAATATTTTCCTACAAGCGCTGCTTGGTTTGCTTGTTCTGATTATAATCTTTGGCTGTATAGGTTTATAGCCAATTTGCTAGCTAGATAAGATGATATAACTGTATATTGTTACAGTATGGCGAAATAAAAATACAGTAGCTTAAAAGACCCGAGTAATTCATTACCAATTCAGTCTAAATTGAACAGAATAGGTGTTAAAAAATAATGTTTTTTTAATGCTAACACTAGGCTCTAATATTAGGAAGGATTGACTTTTAAAAAAAAAAAAATATTCAGTAGAAAATTCATTTTGTTAACGCCCTGTTAACCGATTGGGAACAAATATCTAACTTCCCCTAGCCAGCGGAAAAACTACGCCTTGTAAATCAACCCCAATTACCCAGATTGCATACATAAACGGATTAGGGAAAGTGGATATTTATCATGCTATAATATAGATATCTCCCAGTTGTGTTTAATATTGTTCCAAGTTGGCAATTTTTATTATTATATTTTTTTTCATTAGTTTATTAGCTTGTTTGTTCACACTTCTGCTTTTGCTCTGGTACAAAAAAAAAATTTTTTTAAAGAGGCTTGTAAATGATTTCCCCTATATTGTCTTGGCTTGATAATTAGAGAACGATTTTTTTTAAAGAGGTCAGGGAAAAAAAATGTATGCAGTATTTATGGTTGGTCTTTTTACTTTGCTTGGACTGCACTGGCAATGAGGAACATTGCAAATGTCTTGTTTCAAATACTAGCCTGGATTCAGTGGTGCCTTGTGAGATAGAAGCTTGTGCATCGGGTAAAGTTGTATGGGGGGGTTGTATTATACTACTGAACGATCTAACTTTAATCGGTAATTACATCAGACAGCCTTTTCCCTCAACTAGACATTGTGCAGTCCAACTGCCACTTTCTGCCTCACTGTGGCGCTTAAGGACCTTTCTGCTTTCTTGTCTATGTACTGACCATGTTAACCCTGCTAGCTGCTGGAGGGCTGCATTCTTATCAATAGAGAACCTATGGTGCAGGGTGTAGAGTATAGTATTGCCCTTAAGATTAATGTGATTTATTATTAATAACATCAGCATGTGTGTAAGGTGAGCTGATTTTATACACCTGATTTTTTTATACCCTATGCACATGCATGCAACTGTAAAAATAAATCTAGAACAGAATTCATATAGATTAATAGAACAGCTTATATCAGAAGCAACGATGGCCAGAGTCTATATAGGCAGTTAAGAGATACACATTGAGTCACAAGTGACTCATCTGTGTCTGGGTGCTATGAAATGACAGGTTTAAATAAAAGAGACTAGAAAACAAAAAAAAGCCATCCTGCCCCCATAACACAGGTGTGTGCTTCTAAACAGGCCTTCTAGTTTCCTGGCATCATTGTCATCCTTCTTTTTTCAGGGCCTGTCTCATTGTCTAAATCCAATAACAATGCAGTATCGTCCCTCTCTCTCAACAAAGACAATCTCTTCGGTGGAGTAGTGAACCCGAATGAAGTTTTCTGCTCCGTTCCCGGACGCCTGTCTCTTCTAAGCTCAACTTCAAAGTACAAGGTGACAGTGGCAGAAGTACAGAGACGGTTATCCCCGCCCGAGTGCCTCAATGCTTCTCTATTGGGAGGAGTGCTTAGGAGGTAAGATGCTCAGTGATACTAGGTGTTGGATCTAAAATGCTCTGCGCATGTGTCTTGGATGAGAAATGGGGTGCATTGAAAAGGAGCTCTGTAGGGTGTAATTATCGCTATAGCAGACCAGGTGGTTACTTTGGGGCCCCAAAAATGCGTGTAGGGGGTAGGGGTTTATTGCAGAACTGTATGGCTTCCCAGTGGTGATTACAGCTAGTAAAAGCATTTGGCAAATGTATTAAAAAATAGTATATGCAAATCGTTTGGCAACCGGTATCTGAGTGCTATAAAAACAATTAATATTCTGATAAAGAATATTAATATCCTTTTAATTTGGGGATCAAAAAGACAGAGAGGCCCCTTTGTATGATCGTGTGAATAAGTAACCCCCCTGTATGAATATTTGCTAATGATTTGCAATGTAACCAAATTCTGATGTAAGTCAGGCATTTTTCATTTTTGTATTCCTACTTAACATTTCTGGAAAGGTTACAGCAATCTAGTATATAATCTCTAAAACTGATGGTTTAATGATGTGAGACCCATTTCCCAATAAATAAAATAAACCCTCTGTAAGGGTTAGTCAGGGGCTCCAGCCAGCGTGCTGATAGCCTGCAGTCCAATGCTATATAATGGAGTAAGTGAGCCCAGGCTCTGACTTGGTCAGCGTGTTTACTATGAGGAATTGTACATGAAGGCAGGTTCATTCTGTGTCAGGCGGCAGCTGGATGTGCATGTAAGGACAGAGAGGGAAGATGTGGGAGGAGATACAGCCTACAAATATGCTGATTGCCTTATAGAGAGGAAAGCAATTAATAGAGCAGGTTAGGAAAATATTTGTCTCCATTAATCTTTAATTTCGTGTCTTGGGGTGGTAAAGATGTTGGGAAGGAATATGACACTTGAACCCGAGTTCACAAACAAGAGCAAAGCTATCATTCCAAGAGATTCAGAAATGCAATTTGAAAACTGGGTCATTTAACTACCATTTGATTTGACAGACTGGACAACTATATGTAGTTTTAAATATCTAACATAAACTCTGTATGCATTACAGAATGGCTATACCAGTTATAACAGACTAATGTGAGTTATTTACTTAGCTAGAGAGTGTTATGCCAGCCCTGTAAATGTGTCAAATTCAGTTTAAAATAGACGTTTTCCATTGATATTGTTAAAAAAAACATGTTTCAGTGCTGGTATAAAGCTCACTTCCCTTGGTTATCCATTTGTAAGTCTATTACAAGATTTATTGGATGTACTACAGAAAACAGTTGATTTTAATTTAATGGGAATATATGGATAATTACATATTGACAACTGGCTAATTTAAATAATCGTCCATTGACTGATTAACTCAATCATGTCATTTTATGAAAATATATATTATTAATGACCGGAAATACAGAAACATATATATTGGAAGGCTGTTTGGATGTAGTGGCTATCCCTATTTATTGCTATCTTCAAGTTGATAATTGTATTCCTGATCAGGTGTTAGTAAATTGCCGGTAGGTGCTTCCAGTGCCTTGCTGTGGCTTCAGTTACATTTATGCTTGATCGTGTGTTATTAGTAACTTTGTGTTCCATTTCTGCATTGTAGAATATAGGCAATCATTTCATCACTTGTAATTAAAGTATCCCTTTCACAGTTATGCCACTTAATGCGTTCTTAAATGACTTCATTCTGATATGGACAGAACTCATTTTGCATGTAATTAGATTCGTGATTAGCTGCAAGTCAAAATGAATGATACCTGGCCCTATTAATGCTACCAACAGGCGAATGTTTCCTTATAGTGTATTTGTATCTGAATTTTGCTTCTTGGGTCTTAAAGGATTTTTATACTTCCTGATTTCCTATGTCTTTTTGTTCTTTTTACATCTTCTGTCAATGTATACGTCTTTGGTTTATTTCCCTCTCAATATAAAGTAATTTGATTCCTCTGATGCCCTTTAGAGATGTCCTAGACACTGAGCCTAATGTCATTTTCTGTGTCTACACCCAATAACTATGAAGCCATTCATATGTTTCTGTAAATTACATGAATGAGAATGTGAGAGGAGGCTTCGTTTCTCTGGGTCAGGATAGGTCACTTTTTTTGAGCAATGATGATCTTGGTCTGCAGCCATGTCAACACATTCCTGTTCCCAGCACACCAATTAGATTTTGTCCTAGCATTTTGTGACCTATCTGAAAGTTTTCTGTGTTGAAGGACTGGTGGAGGAGCCACATGACATCCTTGTGCTCACATTAGTGCTAGAGAGATTTAAGGCTGGGGTATAGGATGTCCACATCAGATGTGCATAGTAAGGCATTAAAGAGAGGGGATTTGGGACACTGAAAAGTGTATATATCTTTATTAATTAGATTTAGTTGGCATAGCAACAAACTATTACATAATTAAAATGCTAATTGTATATATGTGTTTTATTCATATTTTGATAAGGTGTTCCTATAAACTAGTAAGGATGAATGTATACCCACACACTGAGGCTGAAAATGAGACAAAAGTGGACCTGTTGCCCATAGGTTATGATTGTCTGTTATGATAAACAGTTCCATTTTGCTCCATTATTTTCTAGCCTCAACATGTCACATTGGTATTGTAATTGGAGGGAACATACATTGAATTAGTGTGTACTTGTGATTGCTCAGACTTTGCATTGCACTAATCAGCATAAATAAACCATCCCACAGAGAATTAGTGGCTGGATGCCCTGATAGTTGTGTTTTATTCCTCTAATTGTTATTTTGCTTCTCTCTGTACAGGGCGAAATCCAAAAATGGTGGCAGGTCGTTGAGAGAAAAGTTAGATAAAATAGGATTAAACCTTCCAGCTGGAAGACGTAAAGCTGCTAATGTCACTTTGCTCACATCTTTAGTGGAGGGTAAGTAAATCTGTCAGGACAAGTGATAATACAGTGTTTGAGCAGGCTGAGGCACTGCAGAAGTCACCATTGTTTTCCAAACTTAATCCATTGTTGAGTAATCTGCAGTGGAAAATCATCAGCTTTGAGGTCTGTTGTTTCATCTTGGCCACTTTAGCTGAATTAAACAACCTCCTCCATAATACTCTGTGGATACTGGTGACTCAGTAGTATTGAAATATCTTGATTAAATGGAATGTAAAGTTTGTGTGTTTATACTGTATCTTCTTTAGGATTAAAAATACAATTCTATTTTTTTTTCTAGTTAAGTAAATGATTATCTTAGCTGGAACTTAAATTACACACACAGCTGAATGAGATATAAGGGGTAACTCACTTACTCACTCACCTCCCTCTTCCTCACTCACCCCCCAACCCACACATGCCCTATTGCTCTGTACAGATCCTCAAAGAGTTCAATTAGAGACATCATACTTAAAGGAAACAACGTATACCCTGCTTTCTCTTTCTCTTTACAAAGGACATAAAGCTTTGCAAAAACATTGTGTTCATGGGGGACACTTTTAAACGTTTACTTGTAAAATAAATATTTTCTTTCTCAAATGTTTGGAAAGATATAAAAGTTGACAGATTAATAAACTGAAACCAATTGATAACCTATGACTCTGGACAATTATAGTTTCCCTTTAAGATCCTTTCTGTTTATTTAGCAGTAGCAAACTTCTTCTAATGGCTGTTGATTGCTTTTCTTTAATGTCATCAGCAGATTTCTCTGAAAGCCATTGCAATGTGATAATAGTTAAATACCTAAGCCTGAAGTTGTTTCCACTCTAAACAATGCACTAAATAATTTCGGCCTGGTCTGGTCTGCCATTGGAGGAGTGCCTGACCAGCACTTCCTGAATTAATTTGGGGATGCTTGACCTATGCCAGAGGGGAACATTATCCTGCACAGATCTGACAGCCTCTCACTGCTGCTTCTCATTTATGCATTTACCTTCCAGTCTAAAGGACACTTGTATACATTATAGCCAAATGCACCAGCTCTGTCTCCAATGTACACTGGTCGGTGTGAAAAGAAAGGGCTTCTAAAGTCTAGAAGAAAATTATGCATTAGCATTTATTGTGTCCATCTGTCGTTGATTTGTGCCAGCTTTATAAACAGTTATCCCACCAATTAGAGGGTCACAAAACATACAATGAAAGTTGGGTTTTGTTAAAAAAAAAAAAAAAAGTTTTAAAAACATCATATTAAAAGGTTTCAGGGAACTTATCAGACATTAATAACTTTAAACAAAGCAAGTATAGTAACCAGTTATATTTTCAACCAATACGGTTAATTTGCTTAAACTGTAGACATGTGAGCTCATTTAAAACCTGTGAGAATATTGACTTGAAATATCCAGTCATGTGAAGAGCATCCACACATGATAGGGTATTTAAAGTCAACAGGAGTTTGCTTTTCACATGATTGGATAATTGAAGCAAATAGTCACACCATTTTTTGAGTGAAGGTTTTCAACTTCCTTTAGTAAATCAGCCTTGTTCAGTTAGCAAAGTGAATAACCACTTAGTAAATCCCCAATCAAGCTCACTAGATTAAATATTTTTTTTTTTTTACCTTGCCCATAATAATAAAAGTAAATGCAGCTTCTTGGACCAGCTTTCAACAATGAACACTTTGAAAGTCAGGTCACAGAATATAGGGCTATAAGGTATAGTTATATATCATTTACATATAAACTGCACAGCAACATTGCATCAATTGGGTTCTAAGCCCATGCTAAGTGTATTATCATACTGTGTATACCTGCTTTATCTGCTAATCTCTCCTATCCATCTCTATATTCTAATTCTGCTGGCACAATTGTATGCTGCATTGTATAGTTTGTTTCCATGTGCTCTGTACTGTTAAGGTCATATTCATAGTGTGTACTCGTTTTCTATACTATTCTTTCCCATCACAGTATCCTAATTGTCATACCTATGATGATCCTACTGTTTTTTGCACTTTTTTTTTTTTTTTTTTGCAATTCAATGCTGCGTTACAAATGGCCCTGCCTATATAGTGTCTATGTGTGTGTTTACTTTCGCTATTCTTTTCTATCACCATATCCCTATTATCCCTTTTACAATAGGCCTAATGTTTATGGTACAATGGTGTTACCTTTAATAAGTGTAATTCCAGGTGCCCTGTCCTGCTTGTTCTGCAATGAGTACATACCAGTTTTCTATTTCTACATTTATCCCATTACAATATTTTATTTTTCACACTTACCAAAACCCCAATGCTTATGACACTATGTTATGGTGCAATGTAGAGTGTATTTCCAGGTACCTATACTGCTGTGGTAGGAGAGAGATGTATCACAGACTAAGAGGGACATGAGAAACCTAGGGCTTATTTATATACTTGACCCTGATAACGAGAGAGAGTACACATGACCATATCCTACTTCATACCCTACACCTGATTACAGTAACCCCACTGTGCCCTGGTGCCCTGTACTGTTATTCTCCTATAAGGTGTGTGTACCAGATTTCTCCTCTATTCTCTCCCATCATCTTACCTTCATTCTCTCACTTAGAATAATGCTACTGTTTATGGCACAATGGTATAGTACATAGTTCCAGTGTGTTTCCAGGTACCCTGTCCTGCTTATATGGGGTGTGTGTGTGTGATGTGTGCGGTGTGTCTGGTGTCCTGAAGTGAGGAGCCAGTGTCTGATGATCTGCTCCATCTTCCTGGAAACAAGCTTGGCCGCTGTGCGCTTTGAAGCGCTAATTGGCGCATGCGTTCTTCCGGAGTGCAGCTAATGGCAGGAAACCCTGCAGTAAAATCCAACTGCTTCAGGAAATTAAAACCAAAAGATTTGAGAATCAACAAAACAGACAGACTGCGTGCACTGACCCCAAATCTCTCCTAGCTAATCGTTCAGGATATATAAAAAAAGATCATTCATTGTAAACGGTGGAGTTAAAGAATGTCAGCGCTGAGAAGCCTGCCCATTACTTCCTTGTGCAAGGCTGCTTGTGGAAGAGAGACTTTAATGTACACATTTGTTTCATTAAAACATTACAGCAGAGTCGGTCATCATAGTGTAGACCACATGGCAAAGTCTTCCTTATGTCTTCAAGGGGGGGTCATCCACTACATGATAACATCAAATTAACTGTAACATGTAAATATTTTTAACAAGTTTAGATTACCTGTCCTGGAGATATTACTCGATTAACTATATAGATGATATAATAGGCTAAAAATAGCATAATAAAGTTACCAGTATTGATGAGATTATAGATAGTATTAGTTACATAGATGAAATTATTAGGTAAGAGTGATGATAGCTAAAACGAGTTATCTCGATAGAATGATTAGCTTGCTCAGTTCAGCTTTAGTATAAGGATAAAGATTGTTATTTTAGCCACGTGACTCAAATGTTCAAATCTCAGTGCACTCATCTGAACATAACTGTCACTTTTTAGAATAAATATCCTTATCTAGGTGTGTTAGTTTAGTGAATTGAACCTTGTGTCTATGTTATCAGCATTATCGTTAGGAAACTGTATTATGCATGAATATCTTTTCTACTCACCTATTTATTTGCATATGTTCCATTTTGTTGTCTCATTACCTATACACAAGAATGCTTTCAGTTGTCACCTTCCCTGAATTAAATATATATTTCTCTTTTCTCTGAAGGTGAAGCTGTTCATCTAGCCCGAGATTTTGGGTATGTCTGTGAAACTGAATTTCCTGCCAAAGCTATAGCTGAGTATGTCAACCGGCAACACTCTGACCCAAATGAGCAAGTGACCAGGAAAAACATGCTACTAGCCACAAAGTAGGTCTGATTCGATTCTCCAACTGATGTTTGGCATGTGCTGGGCTGCTATAGGACCATGAAAGCTATAGAGCTGGGAATATGTAATGCTGTTACCTACAGTGCAATGACTTTGTGTTAAATGCAGTAACCTATAGCAACCAGTTCAGAATGTATCTCTGGATTGACCTGATCACAGTTATCAGAAGCCTGATTGGTTGTTATGGATTAGTGTAGTTAGCATCTAGTCACTGCATTGTTACCTGAATTATTAGATAAACCCTTGTATGTGTGTCCTAAGGGACCAGAGCTGCTTGGACTTGTAGTTCGGAAACAACTGAAATGTAAAGCCCCAGGATGTCATCTGTTGCCCAGAATACTCAGCAAGGTCTTTTGCCTGCAAGCATTAGCAGCATCTGGAGTGTCCTAAACTGAAAACAATCTACATTTTCAGGATCCCGAGTTAATCATTTGCAAGCAGCAAATTGCTTCCAACATGAAAAGGATTAAGAACCTCGTCGAAATACTTATCTAATTAACCGGAAATGTGATGCTTTATCAAAGTATATCTAGATATTGGAATCCCAGCTGCAAATTACCATGTTTTACATGGATAACTTTAATATATACTCATTGCTAGAGTTCATTTTAAAGGGGGGTGGTGGTTAAGTGGCTTGTACTTTGCTTGGCTGCATGATATGTGCATTGTGATCTGATAAACTGGTGCTAGTGTTGTCATAAACAGTTGTTTTGTCATAAGAACTTGTTAAAATTGGACTTTTAGGGACACTGTTATACTTTGTGGTTTGTTTATGAAAAGTGGAGCAAAGAAAATGTTCTGAATTGAGAAAGCTGGTCGACCAGCCAAACATCTTCAAGAAAAAAATAGAGCAAGTCCAGTTGCCTAGATTTATTCTTTACAGATATACCATGACTTGGATGAATGAGAACCTTCACAACAAATGGAGGTTTTTGACTAACAATTGATAGGCCAAAGTAGAGAATGACTACTGAAGTTGGCCACACATCCTACAATCTGATTGTAGAATCTCCTTCAGATGTAGTGTGAGCCCCTTCCGTAACAATCCGGTCAATTTATATCTAATTGGTAGGGACCCGAGCGTCATATTCATTGGAAAACAAATAACTTGTACAATCAGTTTGTACTGTGTGTGGCCAGCATTAGATCTGATCGATAGCTATGTGCAAGATGCTGTTGCTTCAATCTTATCCCAGCCTTCTGTATATGAGTATTGCTGATCTGTGGTTCTCTAGCTGCCTTAATTGACAGGGCATGGCTGGGATTTGTAGTTGCAGAGCAGATGAAGTGCCACAGGTTCTGAAACATCTGCTTTATATTAACAAGCTATTTCCTAGCCAGCGACTTCTCCCCAGCCAGGGATGGAAGCAACCAGCAGAATACTTTTTACATATGCTCTGCATTTCGTTCTCACTATTTTTGCCACAAGAACTATTAGCTTAAGTCCCGAAAGTCCTTATACATGTCAAAAGGTTAGTTATTCTCCCAGAGGCTTTGCAAGCAGAATATGAAGGGAACGCGGTCCTCTTTATGGTACTTGTAGAGTTTATACAACTGGAGGGGATCTGATGTGTAGACTGTAATGCAAATTGCCATGCACGAGGCCATTCTCCTCTTTCACAGATTGATCAGTACTGTATGAATCTGCCTCTGAAAGAAAAACTTTCTGTGTTAACCAAAGCAACCAATTAAATTCTCTTTTTTATCCCCAAACCTGCACTGATAGTAGAAAAGGGAAAAGTGATTTCAGGGGTAACATGCATTTCTCCTTTTGACACCTTCATCAGAGAAAATGATCTATACAAAAGCTATTGGCATTTAAGAAATAACATGCAGGTTTTATTTAAGAAGTGATGATGGCAAGTTACCTGTTTTAACCAATCAGATGTCAGCATGTATCTGTTCAGTGCTTTTAGACTAGTGAAAGAAGCCTTCTGATTGGTCGCTTTGGGTAATTGCCCTTTTTATAATGCTTTTTGATTATTTGGCTATGATAGTGTGACTTGTAGCAACGTTTTAGGAAAATGCCAACCGATCTCAGTTGTTTTTTTTCTCTCTCGTTTGTTTGCAGGCAGATTTGTAAAGAATTCACAGATTTATTGTCACAAGACAGATCCCCCTTGGGTAACTCTAGGCCAAGTCCAATACTAGAACCGGGAATCCAAAGCTGTCTGACACACTTCAACCTCATCTCTCATGGATTTGGCAGCCCAGCTGTGTGTGCGGCCATCACAGCCCTGCAGAATTATCTCACCGAGGCACTAAAAGCAATGGACAAAATGTACCTCAACAACAATAATCCCAACAGCCACACAGACAGCAGCAAAGGAGGGGACAAAGATGAAAAGCACAGGAAGTGACCCCACTCTGCCAGTCTTCCCTACCTGCTCAGCACCACCCTCTAGTGTTGGCCAAATGCCCACTGGGGCACAGACAATTCGGTGCCATCCTTCCTCCGGAGATACAAGGCTGCACTGCTTCCTTGTCCATCCTTCTTTGTCGCCGAATCCATTTTTGGATTATGACCAGGACAGGCTGATGAAGCCAGGAAAGAAAGTTGTGTCGTTAAGTGTTCGGACTTTTTCTAAGAATACTTTTTTTTTTTTAATTTTAAAGCAACCAGTTCTTGCTATATATCTATCTATCTATGAGAGTCATCGGACTAAAGTCACCACATTCTCTACAGTTCAGGTTGTAGCCAAGTTAAGACGGCTGAGGATGACATTTATCAGTATTTTCTGGACAGAAATCACATTCACTAATATAAGGGAATCAGTGTTTATGTATATATTTATTTATGTGTAATTTAATGGGGATTGTAAATATGGTGCGTCTGTTAAAAGAAAAAAGCCTTTTTTTTATTTATCTGGTGATCTCGTTTACCTATTGTTTAGTGGGTTTTATTTTTTCAATTTCCCTTTAGTTCATGTGGATATTGGTACTTGTTTAAAAGACAGGACGTTGGGTTTGTAGGGGATTCCTCATTTTCTAGCCCTGTTGTAGCATGTTAAGACAACAATGAAGCAGCAGAACAAATAATGAAAAAAAAATAATAAAACGGATTTTTATATATGTTTAGTATTACAAAAAGTCTTTCATTTTCTGGAAGAAAAAAAAATCCATTTCGGACACTGGCTAACGAGAATGGGTACGAAATTACTAATGTGTTGTTAGCTTAAAGGAAAGTTCTTCAACTCAATCGTTTATAAACAATAGTACATATGGCGCGATTAACTATAATTTACCAGATTAGCAATCCGTTAGTCCAAAATTATTTTTTATCTTTCATTTTTTATCTCATCACTTTGAGTATTCCGACACAGGTTCAGTGGTCTGGGAAACCTTTAGTGAATCGCCCAATTGGGTTTTTTTTTTTTTTTAAATACAAAGAATGCACATGTTCAGGAACCACAGGTATTTCAGTGGCCGATTTACATAAGGTTTATTAATTTGGAGGTGTGCTGTTCTGACGATTCTGAATCAGTAAATCCTTAGTAAATCAGCCCCTTACTGTCTTTGGTGGGAGCACAAGTGACTGTATTGTGCTGAGTTATATGAGATGAGACTTACCAAGCATACCAATGTATTATAGTCTTTTGTTGACCAGGTGAATAAATATTTGATACGCTTTATGTCGATTTTTTTTTTTATTCAGTGCTGTCTTTACCCAGGCGTATTTTTGTCCTTGGCAGTATTTTTTATTCAGTATGGTTACAGTAATTGAGTTTAACTCTCCCTTGACAATTGCTCCTCGCAATAAGCAGCTGAACCCTGTGTT
>NW_017306594.1:611725-666474 GCF_000935625.1 Nanorana parkeri | reverse complement strand
ATAACAAAATACCCCCCCCAAAAAAATATAGAAAAACATTAGCATAAACAGCATCATAAAAAGCTAAAAGGCAGTAGCTCCTCCAGCTATATGACTGCTAAACAAACAAATACAAGATTTGGGAATTCTAGCGCTCATGTGGAAGGGTGTGTTCAGAAAAAATGCTTGGGGGCAGGTTTGATAATTGTTTGGGGAATGGACATTATGAGCTATTGCAAACCGTTAATAAATCTTTCCCCCTCTCCAGAATGAGATAAAGGGGGCTTAAATGCCGTTGGAAATACCTGAAATAGTAAGCTTATCCAATTTGCACATTATTCTACATAATCCGTTTGCTTATGTCATTTTGTTGTTATTGCTCCTGTTGAGAGTTATTTTGTTACTGTGAAACAAGACATAAAATAATTGAGAAATAAAATAGGATGTCAAATGCAGGAACTCATAGCAACCCATCAGCACAATCCTTTATCTTGGTTGCTATGGGTAACTACATAGGCGCGGAAGCTCAGCACGCTGGTAAAATTGTAGCAATGTTAAAATAGTATTGTCGCTTAAATGCTGCGGTGTTCTTACAGATTAACAAGTGTGTTGGTAGATAAAGTCAATTCTCCAACGTGTTTTGAAATGCAAAAGGCATCGCTGGGATTACCAGTGATTTTAGGTTCTTTTTTTTTATAATTTTTTTTTTCTGAGATGCGCTTGAGTATCTTAGGCAGACATGTAGGTTTATGGTAAGTTGTTTACAATAACAGTGCAATAAGAATTAACATTTTCTCATGCTGTTTGACGTTTCGTTGAGCTGCTGAAGCAACACATTAGATAAAGCACAAGATGTTTCATTTTGCTCGGGTAATCTACTTATGGAAGGCACTGTAAAATCAATCTTGCCAAGCTGAAGGGACTAGCAGTACTCTAAATTCTATTTGCATGAGCCATCCAGTTCATAACAATGCTAGATATTTAAATACAAATTGAAAGTGGATCAAGAAAATGCTTAGCTGCAATTGTTTTTTTTTTTTTATTTCTCCTTCCTCCTCTCCTTTGCAGAATGGATATATTTTCTATTTCTGGAGAGTCTGCTTAGCTGGAGAGTAGATCTATGAAAAATAATGAGGTGAATGAAGCCTAACTGTACCTAGCCTTGACATAAATGAAAAGCAGTGTATTGCAGCAGGTGAAGTGAAGCATTGTCTATCAGGACTGTTTTTCTTGGCTGCATCTCAGATTGTGTGTGTGGGATCCTCACCTCAGGCACAATAGCATTCAGAGACTGCAATACACGGCTGCTCATTCTGCAGCTTCACATAAATACTCATTTCCAAACCCCAGCAATCTTATTAAAGACTATTCATTACACACACACACACACACACACACACACACACACACTATTACAATGTTATCTAAACTGTAACATGTGCACTTTATAATAGAGACCCAGGTACAAAATGATTTACATTTTCAGTGCTCATATCAGATTATGCAGTGATCATATGGGGACCATATCTGAATATTTGTACTTTACTGTATCCCTTGCTGGTTTATATAGTTTAAATGGTACAGACACATTCCCATTGCCAACTAAAGCACTCAGGAGTGTCCCTTAGGTGCTCAAAGCCCCAGTTTATACCTTTGTGATAGTCACCTCGTTCTCCCCTCTCCCTGAGTGTAAACCCAAAAAGAATCGAATATTAATACAGTCTAAGATGTAACTGGTGGAGCAACCATCAAGATAGCAATGCCCTGCAGCTGAAATAATATTAAAAATAGAAGGGATTTGACATTTGAGGAGTCAGTGGCTTGAAATACCCAGTTGTACTTAGCTAATTCAGTCCTTAACCTCTGGTTTCAAATAAATCAATTACAGTCGATTCCACTTCAGTTCAGAAGTGCAGGAGAATTTTTAGTTAATTAAATACAGTTTATTCATTTGGTATAAATATTCATATTTTAAACTCCATTCTCCCCCAACATAACGCCCATTTTTAAACAAGCCTAAAAGAGAAACTCTGGAGAGAGGATTTAGTAATGGGAGACAACTTTTACTTTCCACAGCTGAATGCTCACTTAGTGAATACAGTAAAACTAAGTTCACTTCCATGATCCAACCATAACGAAGCAAAAATCCAGGTTCTCTTGCACGTGATTTAAGAGTTATTTACTAAACTGTCTAAAACAACCCATTATACAATGCCTTTATTATATTAATGTCACAAGTGAATGTTTTTCACTTCAGTTAATTTCCTGCACAATGTACCCAGTCTACATTCTCTCTGCTTCTTGAGTATGCTGATACACTTTTGCAGGTTGCATAAAGTTCCATTGTTATCAGAGTGCTCCTTGCCGTTTCCTCTGTCAAGTGGCCTGTTTTTTGCTGTGGGTGAGTGTTTGGAGAGGAAAGGGGTTAATTAGCGTCATTATCAATCACTAATGCTTTCCTAACGTGTCCAAAGAATAATCGAGCTTCAGAGGTCTGCATGGAGCCAACATCTGCTTTACCCGGTTAGAGCTCTCATCCTAGGCTTCCCAGCTATTGGCAGTTCACTCACGTCTTGTGCTGAATTGTGTGTGTATTATTGGCATATAAAACATGCTCCAATCGTTATAGATCCTGGCTACATATAAATAACAAATGCAGATTTTTTTTCCCTTCTATAGGAATTGCAGGTGCAAGACAAAGATGATAAAACCACAGGTCATTTTTCATTGTTCCCATTGTTTCCTAGGCTCCGCTGTTCCCATGATTTTGTCTAACTTAATTAAAAACAGCAAATAAAATAATGCCATGTATTCAATACCAGCACCTTAAATAGTAGCCTCCTCTAGCAATAGATCTTAAAGGGATAGTCAATGAAGTACACATTACTTACATATAATTGTTTTCTCTGACTTAATATATATAATAGTTGTATGGTATATCAGAGCTGAACATAGCAGTAGTCAGTGACATTGGACTAGACTTGTTCTTTAATGCTGAATTCTTGTGTTATGAATTATAAGTTAGAGTTACCTGTGTGGCTATAGATGCATGTATGTGTTCCCGACACTCAGAACTGAGGAAACTACTTAGATAAGTGTGGAAACGTCTTCATCATTCCAGAACAAGTCCAACTTAAAGTGACATTAAACTCAGGAGTTAAATCTTAAAATTGCATTCAAATACCTTAGCTATTAACAAAAATGTATTTTATTTCTGTTTTATTATTTCTATTTTAGTATTTTATTTCTCTGTAGGGCTGAAGATCCTCAAAGCCTCTCTGCTTTTTTTGCTGACAGTCCTTCTCTCTGGAGGGTGGCTACTTTTGTTCCCCATCATCCCTGTGTGTGTTGTAAAGTAGCCACAAGCCTCCAAGCTCGCTCCTGTGATGGACTACAATCTCAATACCAATTAGTAAACTAAACATGAGATTGTAGTCTACCATGGGAGCCAGCTTGGGGCGATTGCTACCTTACAACACACATAGGGACCATGGGGAACGCAAGTAGACACCCTCCAGAAGCAAGGGCAGTGTCAGCACCAATTCAGAGATGATTTGAGGATCTACAGCTAAGTTATACACAAATAAGGCAAAGTATTGTTAATAAGTAAGGTACTTGAATGCATTGTTAAGATTTAACTCTTGAGTTTAGTGTCACTTTAAGCTTCCTAAGGTCACATGAGTGTTATGTATTATAAATGAGTTACCTGTGGGGCTATAGATGCTGGGGTGTGTTCCCAAGACTTAAAGGAAGCTACTTGGATGAGTGCCCAAACTTCTTCATTATTACAGAACAAGTCCAGTTTATTGTAACTACATACTACTATCAGTATATCATGACCTAGATAAATGAGAACCTTCAAAGACAGAACTGAAAATATATGATAATAATACCAACCTTTACAAGCAGAGCTGACAATATATTCTGATATGAGATATATATTATACAGCTGATTTCCTGTCTAGAAAACAGCCTTCAAGTGTTATATGTAAGCCTTTCTTAGCCTAAAATGGCTGCCAGCATAGGAGAAAACATCTCTGAGTAAAGTCATTCATACAACTATTATCTGTTTGGATTTCTGCACATGTTTTGTACTTATTTGGAGTTTCAGTAGGTCATCCATTGTGAAGGGTTGGCTCTGTGAATTAGTGTAAGTTGTGACCCCCTGTACAATTTGACTGACACACGAATGACTTCCACACTCAGCACCATGTGAGATTCAGAGCTATGTGCTCAAAGAGTTATGCACGTCCAGGGCTTAGCCAGGGCTCGTAAAAATCAAACCAACACGTTGTATATCGTGGCGGGAGTGACATAGCACCGCACCTGCTTTTCGGTGATTTGGTAGAGATCACTGGGTGGGTTTAATGCGCCCCTTATGGAGCAGCCAGGAAATAGGGCATTAACAATAAAATGTTGCAAAGGTGAAACAAATGTTGTAAATATTGAGGGAACTAACTAGAAAGCAGCATGGTGTCTTGTAGATGCATCAGACTAGTCTCGCTTTAGGTGAGTAGTCCTACTCTGGACTGTGGTTGTGAATGAGAGATGAAGTCTTATTAACACATTCTGAAAGGCATCTAGGTAAATTCATCTGACATATCTCTCTATGAATATATTAACAGCTCCAAACCAGAGACAGGCTAAAAATACAGGTGACTGCTTCGGTTGTAATTAGCAAGTGAAAACATAGCAGAACAGTGAGGAAAGGTTTAGATTGCTATGATGGGGGTACTATCAGTCTTGGGGGGAATCGGTATTAGCCATATCCAAGAACATGAAAATTAGCCCACTACACCCCATGCACCACACCCCTATTCAAGAGACATTAAGGCATACAAAGCATAACAAATTGGGGTTTTTCAGGTGCACATGTATATAAAAACTGTACGTTTTATTTAATTACCCTTAAATACCTATATAAAGACAGCTATTGGTTTATACTCAGTAAAATCAAAGTGCAATCAAATATTAACCATATCCTAACTGAGACTCAAAGACAACTAGTGACACATTTAGGGATGAAAACTGTCACAAAGGTAACTGAGATGTAGACAACAGCCATGCATGTTCTGCCAGTTGACCTTACAGTACAGTTATGATGGTTGCTCCATCTTTTCCAGCTAATCAGTTTACAGTAACATACTAACCATATCATAACTGAGACTAAAAGACAACTAGTGACACATTTGGGGGGTGAAAACTGGCACAAATGTAACTGAGAGAGATATAGACCACAGCCATGCAAGTTCTGCCAGTTGACCTTACAGTAGAGTTATATGGTTACTGCATCCTTTCCAGCTAAACAGTTTACAATAAAATATTAACCATATCCTAACTGAGACTTAAAGACAACTAGTGACACATTTGGGGTTGAAAACTGGCACAGAGGTAGTTTAACTCAGTGGGATGTAGACCACAGCCATACAAGTTCCGCCAGTTGACCTTACAGTACAGTTATGATGGTTACTCCATCTTTTAACGCTCACCAGTTAACAAAGCTTTAAAAACAAATAGGATCTTTGTTTTCAGCCACCTAACTGTAAATTTTAAATCTCAGTAGACTCGGCTACAGCACCATCACATTTGTAAGTCATGGTCCTTATCCTGGTGCATTAGCTTTGTAACTTGTACCCTAATGCCCCCAGTGATTTAAAATAGGTTGAAACTTTCTGGACCTTTACATTTCAAATAAAACTGTACAGGATTTTTATGGGAACATATACTTTTTTATTTCTATAAAGCCTTGATCTCTTAGGCATTACTTGCTTGGAGTGTAAAAAATACAACCCCAACGAAATATACGTTTCAGTTTGTCCACAGGATGTATGTGAATAGCAAAAGTAGGTAACCCTTGCACCTGAACATTGTAGGTTTCTCCAAACCGGTGAACCTTTGTAGCTGGAAGCAGAAATTTAGGCTAGAGTTCATGCCGGTTTGATCCTGAGCTTCAAACAGCTCACTTAATATACATTGCGGAAGATAACTCATGATTAAGCCTTCCATATATCCATATAACTCTGCACATCCGCTCTGCTCAGACAATGGTAACATTTATCTCCTATAATACACCATTTCTCTGTGTCAGATCACAGACTGAGCGTGTGTCATATAACGAAACATCGATTATTGGACAAATAAAATGTACACTTTGTTTAAGGACAGCTGTGTTGATGTAGTGTCTGCTCTGCAATTTTATCTTGGCAGCTTACATACTTATTCATCTATACATTAAGGGTGTGTATTAACATGTATAGACATTTTTCATGTAGGAAGCAGAACAGTGGGGGAGTGACAGCATCTTCATAGTGCTTACATCCAATAAAACAAAGCAGGTAGATCCCAGGCAGGCACTTTGTTTGGAATCAGTAGGCTCCTGAGCTCAGGAAAGTGTATTTGCTTTGACAAGGTCCATTGTATAGATGCTGTAAGGAAATATCAGATGGTTCAGGCACATGATTGGTATTCAGAACCAGATAGCCAGTCCCAGCCTGGAAGCTTTTTTCTTTTTTGTCAGTGGTGCTAGGGAAGGCTGCTTCTGCTATAGTTGATATTCCAGGTTCAGCCTCTTCTCCGCTCCCATTCTCTAAGCTCAGCCAGGGGGAGTGTCGCCCCAGGCCAAACATATGCTTCTTTCCATTGCACTAATCCACCTTCAGCGCCGAGGAATAATTGCTCGAGTGTCCATAGATTCACAGCGCATTGTCCCTTGCTGGCTCCCATCAGCAAGGCACACGCCATTTCAATCAAGTCTATTCAGGATACTGTCTCTTTTTATCAAACCCCAGACCTTGCAAATGATGTGAACATTTAACAAACTGCACCATGTTGTACCAGCATCACTTGGCACAAGGAAGCCCTCTTCTAATATTACAACACACACACGCACACACACACACTGTACAATATCAAACATGTAACAGCCAGGGTCTAATAATATTATTGACGTGGACTAATGCTTGAAAGACCGGAAAGGTGTACAATGTTTGTTATAACAATAAGCTAAAGGACAGAATATTTCACCAGGTGACGTGCTAAGACAAATAAAGGAAAGTTTTAGCTTTGGACTGATTACAGAATGCTGTAAGGTTCTGTTACATTGTTAAACAGCAATTCAGGGAATGTTTCTCAGGGTTACATATCTGTATTTCCCTTTCCTTTTTTTCTCCCTACATTCCCTTATGCATTTTCTTCCAGCTTCTCCTTTCCTTCGTTCCTTCGTTATTTCTTCTTACCCCTCTCTTTCATCCTTCTTCCTCCTTACTTCCTCCTTTCCTTACTTTTCCATACTGCTTTTTCCTTCCTTCCTTCCCTACGTTTTCATATGCATTTTCCTTCCTTCCCTCCTTCTTTCTTTCCTTTCACTACTTTTCAATATGCATTTTAATTCCTTCCTTCATTATTTTCCGAATTCCTTCCTTTCTTCTTTCCTTCCTTCCCTACATTCTCTTATGCATTTCCCTTCCTTCTTTTCTTTCCTTCCTTCCATATGTATTTTCATACCTTCGTTCCATTCTTCTTTCATTCCTCCTTCCTTTCCTATTTTTCCACATGTATTTTCCTTCCTTCTTTCATTTTATTCCCTCCCAACTTTTTCCAAATGCTCTTTCTTTCTTTCTTTCTTTCCTACTTTTCCATATGCATTTTCTTTCTTCCCTCCTTCTTTCTTTCCTCCTTCCTTCACTACTTTTAAAAATGTATTTTACTTCCTCCATTCATTCCTTCCTTAATTCATTCCTTCCCTCCTTTTTTTCCTCCATCCTTTCCTACTTTTTATATGCATTTTCCTTCCTTCCCTACTCTTCCATATGCATTTTTCCTTCCTTCCTTCCTTCCTTCCTTCCTGTATGAGTTTCCTTCCTTTCTTTATTCCTCCTTCCTTCCCTATTTTTCCATATGCATTTTCCTTCCTCCTTTCTTCTTTTATTTCCTTCCCTCCCTACTTTTTCCGTATGCATTTCCTTCCTTCTTTCCTTCGTTGCTTCCTTCCTGTGCCCTCATGTGTGTGCGTGTATGTTGGGTATAATCTAGTTTTCTGCCCTTTACTCCAGTAGTCCCATGCAGCACTAGACATATTTAGGTGGAAGCCAGTAAATACATAAAATATGTCTTATGCAATCAGGAAAGAGAATGAAAAATGCTCTTTTGGCAGCAATGTTCTTTCTCCTAACAATGATTTGCAGTGTGTGCTGAAGAATGCTCATTTTATTCCAGAACAGCAAACTCTGGTGAAATCTTGACATTGTATGCAAATAGGTAGCATCATCAGGTGGAACAACATATGAGCAATATGGGAAATCGATGGGCTCATAAGCTTCATTTATGGCTCGTGTTTTGAAATAGAATATGGATTTATTTTACAAACCTAATTATACCCAGAAGGGGGACACTAATTCTAACAAAATGTGTTTGTCTTTATTTTCTCCAAGCAGACGATAAGTTACAAAATATTTTTGTTCGGATCAGATACATTTATTTCCCTAGGCAATCGATATCGGTGCAGTGTGTTGTCATTAATATACGATCATGGGGCTTTTAATGGAACTGATGTCACAAAGTTAGATTTCTACGTTGAAGGTAATACAATGACATTTTATAATTAACCTTCTTCTAATATGTATAATGTACTGAATATCATTTATTATAACATAATATAAGCCGGACATCAAATACCGAAATGACTTCTAGATTTGCACACTACAAGAGTATTTCGTTCTGTCTGATTCATGAAAGCTGGAGCAGAAGTGGAGCTGTTGCCCACAGCAACCAGTCAGCTTCCATTTTTCATATACAAAGCTGTAGGCAATAGCTCCCTTTTGTCTCCGCTTCGGCTTATTTAATCAGCCCCGGGGCAGATTTACTAAAGGAGTCATTTTCCCCTCAGGCTTTTCCCAAAATGCCCAATCAGATTCAGTCGAAATCTCTGTCTTTACAATTCCCAGTACCAGATTAGGTGTTTGACATGCACACAGCATGCAATGGTAAATTGCTTCATTAACCCCTTTAATACTTAACCTTTTTATTGCTTTACTTACTACGGAATGAGACAAATCTGTAGGAAATGCAATCAGGAAATTATATTCTGACCCTCTGCCCGCACAGATCTGTGTGATATCCTGCTTTTGTTGACAGAGGGTCACTGACACTTTCCTATATATGTAATAAAATGTGTAATGCACTCACACTGCCCTGTGTGACATCATCAGTATGACAGGAATGGGTTATGCATCAGACAGAGTGTAATTCAAGTACTTCTGCAATACATGAAAACAAGCATCACCTTTTTCAGGCTTTAACAACCAATCCAAAATGAGCTTTTTTATCCTAAATATAACAACTGCTGACAATAATAATGGTCCCTGTGTTACAGTAAACCAATGATCACTGTTTTTTATTATTTATTGGGAAAGTTACTATCTATTTAAAAGTATCTACACCTCTATATGGCCAAATGACATTTGTCACTTTGCTTTCAAGACTATTATTTGATCTTAGCTACCATTGTTGGCACACGGACCCAACAAAATTCAAATATTTAGTTGTATTATATATGTTTTGTATAACTTTAGTAAGGGACTATGGCAGGGATTTATCAAAAGTGGAGCAGACGGGATCTGTAACAGTTGCCCATAGCAACCAATCAGGTTCTTTCATCACTTTGTTCATTTGTGCTTTAAAATATGAAAGAGAGAAGCTGATTGGTTGCCACGGGCAACCACTCTAGATTCTGTCTGCTCCAGTTTTGATACATTTCCCTCTATAAGAATAATAATTTGTGTTTTGGAAACTGTTACCCCCTACTATTTAACTTCATTTTAAATATCTTCTGTTCAGATGCTATCTTGAAACATCAGCCACATTTGTTTGTCATTAAACCCACTGCTTCTGCTTTGGTTACAATTATAACATATACAACAAACATCAACAGCATATATACAATCAGCCCCATTGTCTCTTACCCCACCCATGGGCCACTTTAATCCATACATTTGAAGTAGGAGTAAAACCATGGCAAGAAAACGTTCTTATATACCAGCAACTTGGCCCTTTACACATCAAAACCCTTCAGAAAAAGTAGCTTATTTTTGCACAGCGATCCTTTAAATACACTGCTTGCTTTTGATCTGCCTATGTCACACCTCTGATTTAAGGTCTGACATCATACTTGTTATATTATTCTAAATATAGATTTGTGAGACATTTGTCCCCACAGTTATACCACCCCAATGGGCATTAGTTCAAATCTCAATAATAATAATAAAAAATAGAAATCCAATTAAATTTTTCAACAGCCATGTGTTAAAGTTAACATATTTCAAATCTGTTAATGTTAACACCTGGCATGGGATATTTAACCAAAATGACTAATTTAGTTTTCTTACAACTACAACTGAATAGTTTCTGTAGAATTAATATACAAGGCATTGCTATTTGCCTACAAAGCTGGTTAATGCTGCATGGCATTGTGTCAGCTCAATTTACTATGACGAGTTTGCTGCACTGTTCTATTTCCTCCTCTGTTATCCAGACAAAACCTGGACACAGAGGGACTCAAAAGAAGACAAAAAAAAAAGTAATTCCTCAATCTATGGATGTTATTCATAAACTCAGTGATTGCTCAATAAGCAGGACATTAGTTTGTGGGCTGGAAATCCTATGATGTGTAGGGGTCATACCGCAGCTGTGGCTAGCTCACTTCTCTAATGAAGGCTGTTGATAGACTCCTACTTGCCATCAGAGTTTAGCTGTAGGCAAGCTATAGCCACAGGCAATGGCACTGCCACCCAATGATAAAGGACTTACCCAATATGTTAGAAAACACAGCAGCTTGTAGATCAGAGCTAATCATTGTGCAGCCACAACATTGCAATCATCACCTCCTCCCCTTTAATCTGGAACGTTTAAAGTCAATCTCTGCTTTTAAATCCAATTTCTCACATTATTTTTGCTCTCCTGTAGAAAAAGAAATCAAAAAGTCCCAGACACACCAAGACAATAATACAAAATCTATAAAATAAGACAGAAGGGATACATTAATGCATATAGACGTAAATAATAATGTGAGTTAACAATGATGAATGATAAATTTCTAATGTCACTGATGGGGTGCAAAAGCTGAGGGAATTTCATTAATATGTCCTCTTAAATCACATTATACTTTAAAGTAAATCTGTCACACATGAGGAAAGATCATGATATACTGTAGTAGAGCAGGCTCGGACATTGCAGATATTGCTTTTACTTTCTAAACTCTAGATTGCCAAGTAAGCAGCAGTAGAAAATATCTGGCTTTAATGCCTTTTTCCTTAAAATCTCTGACACTTTTAAAGAGGGTGGTGCTTACAAATACCTTAAAACGCCTTTTCCGGTAGTCTGAGAGCCCTGACACAATGTATGTTGTAACATGCAAATTATTACACTTCTTAATAGTGTGGGAACTGACCTGTCCCTTCCTACTTCCCAGATGAAAATAGGGGAGACCCCCCAGGTAAATACTACTACCCATACCAACGATGTTCATAGATTTCAGGATTTTCCATCATTTTTTATCGACTCATCACCATGGTGAATAGGAAGATGTAGGAATTGGGGGAGGCAAGCCAACATCAGTAAGGGGATTATTCACTAAGCTACCGAAGGAAGCCAAATAAATAACCAAGCTGAAGTGAAGTGAGACAAAGCCTGTTCGGCTATTCACTGTAGCTTTGTACGGCTATTTTTTAGCCGTAGATCGGCTGCATTCGGCTCACTTCACGTGCCTTTGGCTTGGCGAACAGCCTCAGCATGTCCAGCCGAACCGAAGGGAAAAGCCTGTTCGCCTCAGCCGAACATCTGGATTGACTGAACATTGAGCACTTCATTCCCTGCTGTTCACCCCTATTCTCCAAGGGGTTGAATAGCAGAGAGTGAATTGCCGAACGTTCAACTCAGCATTCGGGTCGGTCATTCTGTATCACTACCTCAGAGGTAGTGTAGTAGAATGAAAACTGTCAATGTAAACAAAAACAAAAAAAAAAACAAATCATACCAAAACCCTTAAGGTCTGGTAGGAATGAAAAAAAAATGTAAGAAAAAATGTAAAAAAAACAACAAAAAACAAAGTCATACCAGATCCTTTAGGTCTAATAGAAATTTTAAAAGGGACACCAAACCCCCCCCCCAAAAAACCTAGGGTCCCCCCTAAAATTCCATACCAGACTCTTAACCTGAGCAGCAGCCTGGCAGAGTAGGAAAGGGGGAGGGACAATTGTGCATCCCCCCTCCTACAACTGGCCTCATGCCCTCAACATTGAAAGGGTGCTTTTCCAGGGGGGATGAGGAGCCCCTGGAAAAGCACCTTGTACTTATGTGGATGAGGAGAGGGCCTCATCCACCCTAGCCTGGTGGTTGTGGGGGTTTGCGGGCAGGGGGGTTTATCTGCTGCATTTGGGTGCCCCTTTCATAAAAGGAGACCCCAGATGCAGCCTCCCCTTGTGAATGATTAAGACAGGGGCGTATTTGCCGCAAGACAAACAAGGCATTTGCCTTGGGCGGTACTTTCCAGGGGGGCAGTGCCACCACCAAAACAGTGAGGTGTGCTGGGCTGCACAGAATCCGGCAGCCTCATAAAGACGAGGAGGAGGCGGCGGCGAGGAGGAGGAGGTGGAGGTGGTGAGGAGGAGGACGTGGAGGTGGCAAGGAGGAGGCAGAGGAGGTGGGTCCCCGGTCCCTGTGTCTTTGGTTGCAGGCTTCGGTAAAGGAGGCAGAGGAGGCAGCTCCCCGTTTCCCGCGGCTTTGGTCAGTGCCTTAGGCAGAGGAGGCAGGTCCCTGTAGATTTGGTCTGGCGGCTTGGGAGAAGGAGGAGGGTCCACGCAGCTCTGGCCGGAAGCTGGTGTTCTATCAGGTGACTGTGATGGAATGTGTGACCGGGTTGGTGACATGTTCCAACAGGATATATCCGACTTTGTGACTGCAGGGGAATGTGCAATCTCACATTCCTCTGGTCCAGTGAGTCGGGCCGACATTCCTCACAACATAGTGCTTGTACTGCACATGCGGAGGGGGTGATTCACAGACAGTAACATAACTACGGGAATGTTAAAATCAGATCTGGCTGATTTTAACACTCCTGTAGTTATGTTACTGTCTGTGAATCACACCCCTCCCCCTTCGCATGAGCAGTACAAGCACTATGCTTTGCGGAATGTTGGCCCAACTCACATGACCGGAGGAATGGGAGATTGCACATTCCACCGCAGTCACAACATCTGATAGAACACCGGGTCCCCTAAGCGGTGGTCCTGTGGTGGAGGAGGCCGGGTCCCCGAAGCATCGGCCCGGTGGTGGAGAAGGCCAGGTCCCCGAAGTGTCGGTCTGGCTGTGGAGGAGGCTGGGTCCCCCAAAGCATCAGTCTGGCGGTGGAGGAGACTGGGTGCCCAAAGCGTTGGTCCTGCGGTGGAGGAGGCTGGGGACCAAACAGCACTGGTTCGGCAGTGGAGGAGGCCAGGTCCAGCAGCGGCACGCTCGAGTTGACAGCAGATGTCGACAGGAGGCAGGCTGGGGAGCTGCAGGTAAGAGGATCACACTGTGCTGGTGAAGGGACCCTGCAGAGCCCAGCATAGATTCTGCACAGCCCACCTAAGAGTCTCAGGGGGGCTCTGTGGAGTCTATGGTGGGCTCTGCGGGGTCTATGGTGGGCTCTGCGGGTTCTATGGTGGGCTCTGCGGGTTCTATGGTGGGCTCTGCAGGGTTCCCCTGTTAAATTGGTGGTCATTGTGAATGCCTCTTTTACATTGGTGCTCTGTGTAAATACCCCCACACACTGGTGGTCAATGACAGGAAGCTGGAATCATTGTTGTTAGTTGCTACTTACCAGATTGCTGGACCTGTGCTACTGGCTTCTCAAAGTGATGTTTACAGCTAGAGCTATTCGGTTATCATTGGTTAGTGCATCAATCAGCAGCCTGGACAGATGGATCCACCAGCTGATAGTAACTGTATAGTAATGATGTTCAGTTTACAGTTATACTATATGTGCCCTTTTGACAAAAAGCTACCAACTGCACATATTCACATCACATAAACATGGTTTTTGGCAGGTAAGTAGCTGAATTCACTAGTGCCAGAATAGGGGTCAAAGTAAACACTTGATTTGTTTTCCTGGATTTCGGTTTTATTATAACTATAATGGATATAATAGATTGTACTACTTCATCTATCAATGATTAATTTAAACACTGTGGCCACAGGTGTAATTAAAAAAAATTGCTATGGGGGCCCTCCACCTAATGATCTCAGTAGCAGCTTGAAGTCAACTGTGACAATACATGTCCTCCATTGTAACTTAAAGAATGTCTAAATCAAAGACAGGCAGCAAGAGACGAGCTGTCAGAATAGTCAGTACACCAAAAGTAACCAGTGCTGTGGATAAAAGTATTATCTGTAGTAGCAATAATAATAACAATATTTATATCAGCTGTCCTATAAAGTTTAAACTGAGGAGAAAATCTGGGATTTTCCCCTGCGTTAGGCTGAAGGGTAATTTCAGTTCAGAGGGCAATACATCCACACTGTTAAGACAACTTAGCAAATGCTTATTGCTGCCCGGAAGGGGATCATGGATTCTATACATACAGATGGGTATGTCATGAATACGCAGGCCCCCCTCCATACTGATGCTGGCTTATATGCCCTCTGCCTCATGTGTGTGCTTTAAGGAGGAAACAAATTTAAACAATGAGGTCAACATTTCATCCTATTTTCCTAGGTTTTAGGCCAGTAACTGGAGGTGTTTACGTAATTGTATTGCAATGATTTACTATATGCTGTAATTCTGTGGTGGTCAACTTCATAAATATAGAGGACAAGTGTATTAAGTGTGGTCCCAGGCATGTCCACAGGGTCGCACAATGGCACCTGTACCTAAAGATAGATAGCAACTCAGTGCAGAAAAAAATGCTTTAAGGAATCACATCTGTGCACAGTGGTACCCTGTAGCTCAGCTGCTGGCTCTTTAAGCTATACAGCAGAACATTTGTCTTTGTTGCAGATCGTTGCTTCCTCCCAGCTATTGGTCCACAGTGTAGGGATAAGAAAGTGTCTTCAACACAGGAGGTTCAGTAGCAATTTTGGTGGCGATCAAGAGTGGGAGGAAGCACTGTAGTTAGCTGGAGCCTAGGGAAAAGCCTGCCCCCGGCAATGGCAGAGGAGGTTCCTGATTGGCTGCTGAGCAGCTGGAAATTTAACCCTGCCCACCAGACACAAGGGGAAAAGGGAGGAGAGACTGTCTGATCCATTCTTTTTATTTGTTATACTGTTGTTGTCCATTCATTTTTTGCTCCCCTACAGGGCTTTTGCCTTACAATAAAGCCCATTTTAAATCACAGGTGTGTCAGTAAGATTGAGTTAAGCTAGGGTGGCTCATCGCTGGTAGAATCAGAAGGACCCATTCAAACAACCTAGCTCTACAGCAATAATACAGAAAGTGGTTTGAGGCCAGATTAACAAAAATGTGTTGTAGTTATGTTAATGCCAATGCACAGTAATGGATGATTGGTGGTGTAGTGCATTGTAGTGGTATTCATTATTAATGGCATCCCAATGCACCTGCATTCACCATACTGCAGCACATTTCATAGGGGTGAAGGAGGCTTTTTACAGAGTAGTTTTATTTTAACAGAAATATACTACAATCAGCAGCAGTGTTTACTGACATAATGAAATTAAATTTTTTTTCTATTTTCTTTTAGAAATCCTCCACATCAGCAGGGAGGTCCCACTTCAGCTGTTAGTCCCACCCTACTCAGTCACCAATGTGTCAAGCTTTGCCAGTGCTTGAGGTGGCTGGCATAGGCAAATATACTTGGCAGGCCGCATGTTGGACACCAGGGCTGTGTGTATAACCAAAACTATTTTTTTGGATAGAGTAGTAAAGGATTATGTCCCTGTCATTTTTTTTTTTAGCTATCTGCATCTTGCTGGGGAAATTCTGTCTTGGAGATGCTACATGAAATCAAAGGAAATCTCTCAAAATTGAGGAGAAATGCACTCACAGGAAGAAGTGTCCCTATTGGAAGATTTTTGCTGCATTGTAATTTGTTGATTGCTTTTCATATACAATTTTGCAGTCTTTGCCTAGTGCAGTCTTTCCCTACTGGGAAGGTAATCCACATCTTTAGTAAAGGGCTAATGATTTTTGAATAGTTGGCCAAATAAAGAGCTGCTAGAGCCCATTCTGGAAAATATCTATTGCATTGTTTATTTGTAAATTTTCTTTATAATAAACTTCTTTCAATCCTCAGCACACAATCTGAAAATTAGGATCCAAATTCAAAGTGGGAAATTCTCTGCAACTGAGACAAAAAGGGCTGAAGTGATTGAAATTATAGTTGTACAAACATTCACACTAGGCAAACTTCCATGTTGATGCCTATGGAGAAGGAAGGCGGAGTACTGGAGGTGCCAGCCTGGCACAGGAGAAAACAACAGTGATTGGTCTGGAAAATCCATCCTAGCTGGTTAATAGTTCCTCCAAGTAGGCTCAGCCATCAGGCATTGTGTAAACCGTACACACATATGAATGTACATTTATCCAACGTTAAGTGGAATGTTTTTTTTTTTTATCCAGGGCAGATAAGCGGCCATGGAAGCAAGCTGTTTGTGTCCAGGGCCACTCATTTCTCCCTAGCTGTATGTAGCTGCTCCATGTTATGGGAAGGGGGTTTAACACCGCGGATGTCAACTGGTTAATATGAACAGGCGTGGCTCCTGTCAGCCTGTTATTGATTTGTATAGGTTTCCTGGCCACGGGAGACCACACAGCCGTGATCCGAGCTGTAGAATTATGCTGATTCTTGCTGGTGATTGTTGACCCCTACCTCAATGATCTTTCCCTTTGCAATGTCACAATGTACAGTATATATAAGGGCAGCCATATTTTCTCATTGGATAAGCAGGCTCTACTTCCTGCTTTTCAGCATGACACAAACATGTATTTTAAAGCTCCTTGCCGCAATGCAGGTCAATGAGTTAGCAAACTCATATAAAAGAAGGCTCTCCCCTTGCTGGACTCTTATGACAACATTTGTTAGGCAGGGAGCTTGAACATGACTGAATCAAACACTGATTTCTGATTATTATTATTATTATTATACAGGATTTATATAGCGCAGTGCTGACTAGTCTAGAGGTTAACCTACTAATTTATTTTTTGTAATACAATAACTTTTAAAATAATAAAAAAGTTGCCTAAAATGTAATGTGAGATAAGCACTGCAATAGCCCCCTCACAATATTTGCTAAAATTACATCACACTTTGCTTTTAGGTGGCTGGCTCAGGTGAATGTTATCTAATGTCTGTATACACCTTTGGTATGACCACAGACATTAGAATGCAGTTGGTCATGCATACACACTACAAAAGCCCTTGGGGTATAAAGTCTGGAAAAAGCTGTAGATTGCATCAAAAACTTGACACTACTCTGCCAAGCTGACATATTATTCTGAATTTAGAAAAGAGGTATGACAAAATATGTTATAGAGGCAGTTGGGGCCACAGTAGAAATTCAGACAAGTTATATCTAGTCCAATCACAAGTGCCTATCAACAATGGTTGCAATGGTTGTGCGGTGTTGGCCCGGTACATCAAAAACAACTGTCTTTTAGTCATCAGCTAAACAAATCTCTCACAGATGGCCTTGTTTGCACAGTTAGCCCTCACAAACCTGTATAGGTTCATCTTCCAAGCATTTTCAATCTTGGAATACAGCCTTGTGCAAATTCTGCGAGGGCTCATAAACCAGGTATTCCCAGCAGTGAAGGATATCAGCTGGACAGGGCAAAAACAAGGAGAAGGCTGCAGCTCTCCTGCTAAGGTAGGTAAGCAGCTAGGGTGGGGGATTTGTATAGTAGTTTAGTATAGGAAGGCTAAGGAAGTGGGTTAGCGTAGATTTTAGTAACAGTACAAATGAGACATTTAGATCACAGATGGTGTTTCCTTTTAAATTGTATCTATTACAGGAGTGAAAGCCCTACCAACAAACTTTGTCACAAGGCTGAATTTCCCTGCCATAATTATTTACTTCATTCCTGCTCACATGAGAGTTACAGGTGTTTTGACCCACCTGTGTGTTTTCCAGCATGTCTTGTTGTAATCGACATTATTTAAAGAAAATACCAAACGAAACAGGGAGAATCAGTATCTTTATTTTGGCCAAAACAGCTGTGCAGAGCCAAGATCTTAAGTGCAGATATCTCACCAATACACTCCCCTAAATATATAAGAAATTGTCAGGTCGCTTCATTCTCAAGCATCTACCAAAAGATGAGATATCGGTTTTGGCTAGACTTCACTAATTGAAGTTTAGTTTTGCAGAGTGTATGTTAGAATGGTGGAATTTATAAATGTACAGAAGAGTGATGAATCGATGCATGGGCATTTGGGGACAAGGAGGAGGGATGAAAAATGGTGTAATGCAAGATGGATCCCTACAGATGGATAAGGGACAGAAGAAAGGATGGAGGAGAGAGCTAGACAAGGTATATGATAAATGCTGTTTAATATTGGCTTACATCACAGAAAGAAATATCATATAGAGATAGCTACTGTATATAATAATAAGATGATAGAGAGATAGAGAGAGAGATAGAGATAGATAGATAGAGAGAGAGAGAGAGAGAGAGAGAGATATAAATAGATAGATAGATAGAGATAGACAGATGAGAGAGCTAGACAAGGTATATGATAAATGCTGTTTAATATTGGCTTACATCACAGAAAGAAATATCATATAGAGATAGCTACTGTATATAATAATAAGATGATAGAGAGATAGAGAGAGAGATAGAGATAGATAGATAGAGAGAGAGAGAGAGAGAGAGAGAGATATAAATAGATAGATAGATAGAGATAGACAGACAGACAGATGGATAGATAGATAGATAGATAGATAGAAGATAGATAGATAGATAGATAGATAGATAGATAGAAAATCTTTATACAATGTGAGGTCTGTATATAATATTATATATAGATCACACCTGTCATGATGTCTCACACCATTTCCAATGAGCCCCACAAGCCTTCACCTGTTACTGGATTTCCACATTGCAAAGGGCCTCTTGTGAAAGTTATGATCCTTTAATGTTTTTTGGATCTCAGCAATTTGTCTTCAGATTTAAAAGAGGTTTAGCAGGTAAGGTAAATACTAGTAGGGGTGGGCTCGATGTTCGAGTCGAGCGTGAGTTCGACTCGAACATCGGCAGTTCATGTGTTCGGCGAAATCACGAACTGTCAGGGCGTTCGGGGGGCTATTCGCCCGCCTAGCTCTCCACAATGCACTGTCCACCGCACAGGTCAGGTGCAAGACTTTGCCCAATCAGGGCTCAGTACTTTGTAAGAACCATGATTGGGCAAAGTCATGATGACTTTGCCCAATCATGGCTCACCTTTCAGATGTCATACAACTGTAAACAGTTGGGCGGAGCTAGCTATCTGTCTCCGCTAACCCCGCCCAATTGTTTATATGTTGCCTGCAATTGTCAAAATTACATTCTGTGGCAGGAGTTCGTCGTGAACGGACAGGATGGCGGGCGTCGTTTTTAATTTTTTTATTTCTATTCATTTTGTTATTATTTTATTTTTTATGTCATCGAGTCGTCGTCGTCGTGGACAATGCTGGACTTCGTGATTGACCCTGGATTACGTCGGTGGATCAATTTTTACTGTCCTGCCAGGCCTGTGCCAGGCCTGTGCTCGGATCAAGGGTCTGGTATGGAATTTTAGGGGGGACCCCACGTTCCCCTCCCCATTTTTGGGGGTCCTTCCTAAAATTCTAAGGACATGGGGTCCTTCCTAAAATTCATACCAAACCTTAAGGGTCTGGTATGACTTTTGGGGGGAACCCCACACTTTTTTTTAAAATGGGGTTCCTCCTAACATTCCTACCAGACCTAAAGGGCCTGGTATTGTTTGGGAGGGGAAACCGCACGCTTTTAAAAGAAAAAAATTTCATTTTTTCCTTTACAAATGTCATTTTTGCTGCAGCAGGTTGTATACATTGTACAGATGCTCCATTTTACAGGCAGTTTAAGGGGACCCCCCAGGCATGATATTTAAAGGAATTTGTCATCTTTATTTTTATACTTTAAGTGATGATAAAATCACTGCTCCTTTAAAAACGATATTTTTTTAAAGCGTTTTTTTCATTGATACAAGTCCCCCAGGGCAGTACCCGAATCCCCATACCCTTCGTATAGACAATAAATTGCATATAAGGCTTCAAAATGGGGTCAATTGATTTTCAGAGTTCTAGCCCCATAGACTTGCATTGAGTTTGAGTTCGAATTCAAACGTTTTCAATGTTCTAAAGTACAAATTCAAACCGAACTGTTCGGCCCATCATTAAATACCTGTATCTGGCAAATCTTGAAAAGTAAGACAAACATTTACTTGACTGTTCCAAATATGGCACATTAGATAAAAAGCAGAACAAAATAAAATCAAAGTAGGTTAAGGAAAATATTTAAAACACAAAAGGAAAAAAAAAAATATTGTTAAAAGCCCCCCCCCCCCCAAAAAAAAAGAGATATTAAAACACTAAATAAATAAAGATACTTAATCACCTGCTACCTATATAGCATCTTTCCCTTTCAAAATACTCACACACATTGGACAGTTACAAGAGAACGGTTTTAAAAAAGTTGCCATTAAACTATTACTATAATAGTAAATAGTAAACTATTACTATAATACTAAGTATTATACCTATGATGCACTTGGAGCAGCAACACAAAAACTTAATGATGGAGAGGACATTTTCCTGTTCATAAGCAGTTGTAAATCCCTCTTGCTTGCTCTGTTTGTATTTGCTATTAAAAAGGGTTTCTCAACCAAACTCCCAAAGAGCCTTGCAAAGTAGGACTGAAATTGTCAGAAGAGGGTATGTCAGGGCTGTAAATAATTGTTAATGCAGACCTAATATGTGGAATACTGTAGAGTGCTGCTAAAAATGAGTTCAGGAAAAGTTTCCCCTGACTGTATAACATTTAATGTAGTCTTGGATCTAGAAAAACAAGAAAGGACTAAAGGTGCCTTATTTATTGGGTTACTATACCTGTTTAATTGGAAAAGCAGAGTAACTCAGCAAGAAGGGAACTAGAGAGACTGGTAGTGTGTGCCTGGCAGACTAAGAGAGTTGCAGAATAACCAGACGACACTTATAGTGCCCTAGGTGACAGTTATTCTCTGCTGTAATTAAACCAGTAAGTTGGTGTTTGGCAATCTTTTACATCGTGTGTGTGAATACAAGATGGTTTGGTGGCAAGAAATGCAGTGGCATCCCCCAGCCTTTGTGAAGTACACCCTATTAGAGAAGCCTAGACACAATTAAGGGGTTGATGGAAACAGTGGGCAGTGATCAATGTACAGTACATTCCTACCCTGGAAGAAGTTACAGGGCCAGAAGTGCCTGATGTGCCACCCTTGGTTAAGTGCTGAGGCTGCACATTTGATATGAATGATGCAAGGTTCCCAAACTGTGTACAGTCATAACAATTACATGAAACGTTTCGACCGAAGGCCTGGAAACTGCAGGACTTCACCAGGCCTCAACTGAAAATCTGCATATATGGATCTGTCTACACATACAGTATGCTTACCAAACCACTGACATAGTCTTCTTTAGCTTGGTAGACAATTCATGACATTCCTGATGCCTACCTACCACCAAAGCTTGGTTCTGATTGTAAGTTTTTTATTGCGATGACTAGATTTTTGTAATGGAATCATTTATTTTTAAGGGATGTAAAGTCCCTAATGATAATAAATCTAACTCGGTGCAGATCAATGGTTCATAAATATTTGGCAAAGAAGCACAGTACCTCAGTGCTCTTACTAGTTCTGAGTGAATTCTTTTAATTTTCTTCACTATTCATTTAGTCCACAGATGGCTATGTTCGAATGATTACTCCTGTGAACTTCTTTAGAATGTTGATATCATTCAAAAAAAGATTTCTTTAAATTCATGGTTCAATTATCTTTACCATTAGGACTCAACTTTGTCATAACACCCCTTCTCAACTTTCTTGTACTTGAATTAATTACTTTTGAAATCCCTAAGGCCATGTCTTGTGTGCCAGTTCCTATACAAGTGATGTAAAGATATAGCAAGGTAACACATAAGAAATCTGTTGTAAGTGCATCATGCTAAATCAGCTATGTCTGTATTCTACTTTATAATAACACTAAAAACATAAATAATAGATTTTCATTTTGGAAATTATAGGGCTAATTGTAATGTATCTTTCAGTCACAGCGTATCTGAAAACAAACACAACCTGTTTTGGTCAGGAAGTCCCTATAAGAGGACTATACTAAGATCTTAAATGTTTCAAAATGCCATTATCTCTAAAATAGGATGCCAGAGGCTTGTGTTCTTTTTGGACTGATTTAATTGGAGATCTGTGATACAAAAGTATAATGCATTCCCAGATGAACTGCTGGAGCATTTCATGCTCGTCAAAGAGAGAAAAAAAAGCTAATCCGAAAATTGCCACCTTAATGCACTCCAAAGGGATGCAACCCAATCCTTTGACAACTTTGGAAGCTAAACCTGAAGAGGTGTTGGGGCGTTCCCAAGAATGACCTTTGTCAAACGTAAGAGTAGCGAGTAACAGAATGCACAAGGTCTACATACCAATGGTGCTGAAAGATAACTCAAATTTGACAACTTACAATTACTGATGAATGCTGAAATGAGTGCTGAAAGTATCAACAGAAATAATCCAAGAAAGAATTAAGATGATTATCATGACTAAGAGCTTATACAAAATAAGATAACAATGCTTCACTTTTTCTATCCACAGAATGCAATTTCGTTTTTAAAATGCCAGTTTATTCTCCTTAGGTCCTTAGGCTAAATAATGATAGAGAGCTTTTGATAATGATTGGTGGGCCAAAGACTGCCAGAGAGGGCATGTTTGGACACTTTATTAGCCATGGGCCCAACTATGTGTCCTTTAACCAACTCAGAACTATTGCATCTTAGTCCTGACTTCTTCAATCTGTCTAATCCTAAATTTGCATCAGCTTTCAATCTTATAAATCAGGTAATAGGAAGCCAAATGAATATTGATCACAGCTTTGTTTGGAAGGTTTACCTTCTTCAGCTGTAACATTTCAACATAAAAATACAGTGTTCCATAGTATGATAGAAGTGAGAAACGTGTCTCAAATGGAAAGTCCAGAATCGTTCAAACCTTCTAGAACTTTTAAATCATATTTTGCTTTAAAACAATATTTTAAGAAAGTCGATACAATAAGACAACAATTCCTAAGGCATTGGAAAGTTCAGACTGCCTTGTATGATAACACAGACTGCTACAAAGGTAGTGTCTGCTACTTTTTTCTATCTATTTTCTTTAATGCTAATATATATTTCGGTATATTTTGTGTTATGACTATTGATAAAAACATTAATAAAAATAAGTTGTTAAAATAAAAAGGCAAATTTCTCATAACATTTAAAGTAATTTTAAAAAATGAATGGAGTCCTAGCAAATCCAAACTTTGATAAATATTGTCCTTTGTTTTTTATTGTATGTTTAATTATAAAAATGGAATTACACTCTGAGAAGTCATAGTCTCATCCTTCTCACCTTAAAACCTTTCAGCCAACATTGTTGCTATCTTTCCACTGTTTTACACACATAGGGGTCTATTCACGAACCTGCCGAAGGCTGAACAGTGTTCGGCTCACTTCACTTCAGATTGGTCATTCACTCGGCTGCCCTCGGCAGCTTGGTGAATAGACCCCTAAGTTATACCTAATATGAACGGTTTTCCAGCTTCAGAAAGAAACATGGCTTTTAGTTTGTAAACTATATATCTTTGAATCAAAAGTCAACGAGAACAACAGTGATCTAGAAAAACAACAAATGCAAACTTACGTGATTTTATTTGAGAAATCTACAAGTATCTGTGTCATGCAGACACTGATGGTATCACACATATTTCTGCCTTGAAGGTCTTCCAATTTGTGCTACGACTGAGTTCATTAAACCAGCTTGGTAATACTATCTACTACTTATTCCTTCAGCATAGTAACATAAATGTGAGTTTTGATTAGTCTGATTTATAATTAGGGAGTGCCTGTATATTTTACAATTCTCTATGGGAGGAATTTATAAAAAATGGAGCAAACAAAATCTGGAGCAGATTTGCACGGCAACCATTCAGCTTCTCTGTCTCATTTTCAAATCTCACCTGAGCAAACTGAAGAGAGATGTTGATTGTTTGCGATGGGAAACTGCTCCAGTTTCTGTCTGCTCCAGTTTTGATAAATTCCCATCTATGTATATAAAGAAGAACTCTTTTAACAGGATTCATTTAGATGAGATAAAAAAGTGAACACATTGCATTATTCACATTTTCTGTATTTGTTTGTTCGTAAGAAACATACTTTTTTCTTCACAAAAAGAAAGATATTTTAGTCAATTAACCGAACGGCAAGAGCTATACCTATCTGTTGTGTTGTCATTACAGGAATATTTCTCACTTTTTGTTTTCATGTCCTTAAAGGGGGTCAGCTGTGTATATAATGTGATAATAATGCAATGTGAGTAAAATCTGTAACACAATATATTATTACTGATTTCGTAACACATTTTGCATGCTGTTTCACCACAAATGCCTAACAATTTCACCCTATTTAGAAATAAAGGGCCTCTCATGCAAATTAGCTATCTGTTCAGGTCTGTTTTTTGCTGATTTTTATAAACTAAGGAGTTAAAAGCCAATTTAGTTCACATGACACACCTGAATAAATGGATCACATACTTAGCATGTATAGGCTCTCTTTAATAAATCAATGGATCACAAACTGTGGTATAACATGAAGAGCTTGACTAGCTTTGCTCATACAGCTTAGTCACAGATGGAAAAATAACATTTGGTTATCATAATGCCAATAAAAAATTGGCTCTGTTTTACCATACTCATTATACCTCTGTCACATTGGCTTTAACTGCAACTGCAGAGCATGCACATTTTATCTGAATTATGGTCAATTTACTATAAATAGGGGGCATCAACTGCAGTCCCTCATATCTCCAGGGGGCTGCACATAATAATTAGCGTACGTAGTGCTACAGAAGGGTGTCAGAGACTGTTTAAATGCTGCTGGGGATGGTAAAAGTCTGTGGACATGCTAGCGGAGTGGTTTAAGGCTGGATACATACTGCAGAAGACCAATAGAGACTGGTGACATGTTACATGAGACTGCTAGAGATCCCCATTTACAAAATAATGCTAGAACTACTGTATCTCTTACGATACAGACAGGGCACCAGGGCTTCATATAAACCATGCCCAGTTTACTTTGCTGTGCGCTGTGTGCAACAATGCTCACCTTGTCTGGTTTTCCATGGACCTAAATGTAGTAACCCAGGAGGGGACAGGTTGTGATTCCTGTGCCAATGATCATGCAGATGTGCAAAAGCATGATCCTACCACATCTTTGCTGGGTGGCACTTCTCTAAATGCAAATAATTGCCTCAGGCAACCATTCATGCTTAAAGCCAATCCTTTGGAAAAAAATATAATTTTCCCCATGCACTGGATGTGTATATTTTCCTTGAACAGATGCATGCTAAATGTGAAAGGCTGTTGTAAAGTATGAAAATCTTACTTTGCAGCCTTATGGCTCCTAAAGATAACTCTTGGTTTCTGGGTGCTGCAACTCCAGCAGTGAAGTGCTCCAGTCACATACCTGTCCCTCCTCACTACTTGGCCATTCACAAAATGCCTTGTATTTTTCGCAAAAAGAATAAGGTGTTCTGTAATTGTTGGGGGAGAGGAAGGGATAGGGATGGGACATCTCTCATCCTACAATTACAGAATGCCATGTTTTCTTTATGTAAAATACAAGGTCATTTTGGGAATAGACAAATAACAAGAAGGGTCAGGGATCCAATTGGAGCACTTCACTCTTCAAATCGCATCCCTTACTCCTTGCAGCATTATGAGTAAGAGCTGGATCACACAGTCCACAGTCACCAATAGCTCTGGCCTATGAGGTCCTCCCTCAAAGCCCTCTTTGGCATCTCCATATTGAGTGCAAGAAGGCCTTGCCCTGGCACTGTGTACATGCACAATCCAAGCACCAGGCCTTTGTGATTACCACCAGGTGCCTGGACACAAAGCATTGCATCCCTGGACTCTCTTTTATTTAGCTTAGGGAGAGGGGCATGGGAGGTTTGCTGGAGCCTCTTCTGGGGTTGGGTTATCAGTGGAAAACAAAGGCACTTGGCACATATGGCACAACAATATTGGATTGTTGCCATATCAAGCAAAAAAGTAACTGATTAAGAAACTATTATTGTCTGTAAGTACCATTAAAGTATATCTAAATGCAAAACTTGTTTGGGTTTTAAATAGAATAGGGAAGTTTTGAAATTTCTTTAAGGTGTTTATTATTGTTTGTGTTTCATATGGGGAGATTCACTCTCTCTATTTCTCACATAAAGTAATGGGAAATTAATAATTTTACAAATGTACCCAGAAAAGAACAGAGAACAACAGGGTTGTTCACAAAGCCGCAGAAGGCAGCCGAGTGAATAACCCACCCAGAGCTACGGCTGATCCTTTGGCTAGCTTTGTGAATAACCCCCTAAACCTTTCTATGAGAAGACGAGATATTTCTACTCACTTACTTTTAATTCTCTGGGATAAGAAGACACAGAATCCTTGCCAATGGGACAAAGGTAGCAAAAGACAAACAAATACAAAAACAAACAAAAAAAACACCTGGTAGGGGTTCCAACCATTACCCACTCAATCCAAAATTGAATAAAAATATTGGATTTTAGATATATTTTAACTGCACATGCCATTCTGCGAATCTAATTACCAGAGCTAATATGGGGATTTCAATGAATATTAAAGTGGACCTTTACCCCTTTGATTAAAAATCACATCAGCATTCAGCTCTGCATGCTGATATGAAATCATCTTACGTTCATTAGCTAAACAAACATATTTTTATTTTACTTACAATTTCTTTTTTTCACTTCCTGATCCACTTTGCCACAAATGATGTTGTCACATACCTTGGTGTGAGCCTGAAGTAACGAGGAGGGCCTCCCCTTGATGCTCTCATCTGAGTACCCCTGCAAGTGGAACAGAAGGTGTACAGACAGAGATGGACACGAGTGCCTGTAGCTAGTGCTTTAGATGGCAGAGTAAATGATGCAGATGTCTGAATGTCAGAAGTGATTGAAGAAACTGACCATCAAGTGAAGATGCCAGCAGTAGGTGGTGCAGCACCAGGGCAAGCAGATGAAGCGGAGTCAGAGGCAGACCGGGTCGGTAACTTGTAGGCAGGCAGAGAACAAACTCAGGAGACAAGGCAAAGTCAGTAGGCAGACCGGGTCAGCAACTTGTGAGCAGGGCAGTACCAAATCAAAATCCAGAAGAATGGCAAGTTTGTAGGCTGGAGTCAGAAGGCAGACAGGGTCAGGGGACAAGACGGGTCAAACACAGATTCAGGAACAGAGTCAGGCAATATCATAGGGAACAGCTGAATATCTCTCAGCAAAGTACAATTGTAACAGGTGTCCTTAAATAGCTAGATGGCGCCACTGGCAGGAATGTGCATGTGCACGCTGGCGTGTACGTGCCGTGACTTGCGCATATGCATGTGCAATGTTGGCACCATAACGTTTTCTTCGTGCATATTTATGTGCAACGGCTTCTGCATTTTTACATCAAGAAGCTGCACTATGGACACCAACAGAACTTTCCTGACAAATGTAATGTGCCCAAGCATTGCATCCTGGGAAGGTTACATCAGCAGAGCATTGCAGAGAAATCTCATCTGTAATCATGAGATCTCAGGGAAAGGCATTTTCCTCCCCTGAGATGATGCGCATGGTCACATGTCCCAATCACATATCCCGGAGTTCCAGGAAGTAAAGGGAGATCTAGTAACCTGCCCTTAGTTTAAATGGCCACTGTCAGAAGACTGGGGAAGAAAAACAAACTAAGGTATGCAAAGAATATAAAGCCTGCAGTTATTTAGAAGTATGTGTTTGAAGATTGTCAATACTAAACATTTCTAAAGGTACCGTTGTTGTTATTTTGAAGTTTTGAAGATATGTGTAAAGTTCCTCTTTAAGTAATGGCATCCACTGAGTAACATTAATTATTATCTTAGCACATTATCTTTCACAGTTCTGTTGCCAACATACAGTACAGAACTTTGAAGTAATGTGAATAAGAGACATAGGTGAGTGATACACAAGATACAAGTGCTTTGGTGGGGTTTTCTTGGCTCAGTTTTATCGAGGGTACAGTAAGGTATGCAACAAAACAGCAAGTACCTAGTTAAAGATAACATCTGTTCTACCTTTCCATTGTAGATTGGTGCTTAAAGTTTATGTCCTCTTTTGCAACCAAATTGACATAACACCTACTTTATATTTATGACATGTTCCAATTCACATACAGAAGCATAGCTTACATAGTTTACAAATCCTACCTAGGTTCCCCCTACGTAAAGTTAAGGAGGGGGTTGTGCAGTTAATGTTTACTGTAATTAACTCTGTCTGTACTATGCTGGCAGATTGCATTATCAGTTGTAAACTAGATTTCAACACTATCTGTCCTAACAAAGGTTTATCGATCTTGGGGCTTGTTTCTGCATTGGGGCTTGTTTCTGCAGGGTGAATTGATTCTGCCCCCACTTTGTCCCACTAAAATTGCTTAGAATAGCTTGCAGTCCTGTGTATAGTCCTGCTCCAAAGAGACCACAATAAAGGAAAGACATTTAAAAAAACAACTATTTGTAGGTATGCTGTGTGAATAGGTACACATAACAAACATACTGTAGTGGAGGTTTCTCAAATTTTACCACAAAAGGGGAAATACACTTTAACACTTAAATCATAGCGTATGCTGTGGTATTCCTGGCTCTAAATTAGTTAACCAGCTGCTATTGGTATAATATTCATTGGAAATTGATTTTGTGGTTTCCAGCTACAGAAACATTATCCCTTTCAATGAAACCATTCCTAGTCATAGAAATATAAGTAAAAGGTATATATTTAATTTTGGATGTATCTTGCTAGAAGAATTGTGCACCTTTAAACACTGTCAGCAGCGCACAGTTAGCTTGCTGTACATATCTTTACAGATTATGGTTCGGTACTCAGATTTGTTCCCTTCAGAGTTTTTTTTGTTACATAAATCCAGTCCTTTTTATTTCTTTCATGTCTGGTGTCAAAGACTGAGTAAGACTGAGTAAGCTCAAGAGCATGCGGGTGCTTCCTTCAAAAAGTTCTTATTTTCATAGAAAAGGTTTGTGACCCGGATGAGTAAGGCAGATCGCATGCGGCAGCTGTAACCTACACCCAATTGGCTCTGGAAAAGAGGAGTGTAAAGGAGGTAATCATGTGAACACCAGTGTTCACATGACTGCTGTGCTGTACTGACAAAGTATCTGTAAGCTCAAACGATGAATATGCTGATGTTGTGGCATAATTCGGCTGCGCAATCTACATCACTAAGTTATTGGGGACATGGATGTAGCAAAATGGGAGCTATGATTAAGATACTTACAAAGTTCCTTATATTTAATAATATTTTTTAGGAAAGGTGTCTCTTTAAATTCTGAGATCATTAAACATGTTGCATTTTGCACGGTGTAAATGGATGCTTTGTCACTTTGTAAAGATGCAAATAATGACATGGTTAGAGCATGGCTGAGCATTCAAAGGGTCTCTGAAACAGTGATAGACTAATGATCAGGTAGGTGCTGTTGTCCCACAAAAGAGAATCAGACTAGCTAGCCAGTGTTCCCTCCCCAAGAGACAAACTGCAGCAGGAGCAGCAGTTGTGTGGATAAACATGCAACATGCAAGGAGCAGGTGAACTGGCCTACCTAGCTATAAAGACAGGCACTCTGACCAGGCCGACACCGGAACTAAAGGTTTTATTCAGCCTATGTCAAAATAGAATAAGGGTCTACACAGACCAAATAGCCAGTTGTGAAATGTTACTTTGCATCTGTGTGATGCAGAGAACTTCTGCAAGGAAAAACCTGATGTAAAAGTGTTTTTTGTTGACAAATAAATGTGGGCAGGATCCTTAAAACATACTTTTCTGTGTGGACTAAAGCTTTCCATATGGTGCTAAATCTTACAAGACTTTAAGCTAAATTTTAGCCAAAGCAGAAAGCTCCTTAGACCAGTCATCAGCCCCCATATATGACTGCAATTTATCTTATTACATTCAATGTTAAATCATCTCTATATGGCAAAGTTTAATCACTATAACTTCATAGGTTACTATTATTTTCAACACAAAAAGACTAACAAAAGCCGTGGATTCAACTAAGCCAACTAGTTCAGGAAACAAAGGTTTTACTCTTGTTTCATCTTTATCATTGGTCAGTACAATACTCATCTAGCGCTTGCCTAAAATAACCTCTAACCTAACATGTTCTGTTTGCAAACATTACCTAGCATATTAACTAAGGACCCTTTTTACTTACTCTACTAACAATCAGGTCATGCATGAATTCTAAAAAATGGTGCCCCCTGATTAATTTCATGTTTGGATATTTAATGATAGATAAACTATAATGTTTCTTTAATCTATTTGCTTATGTATTGGCCAACATATGAACAGTCCTGTTGTTTTTCACACATCCCAGAAATATATCTAGCCATATGCATGAATTGCAAAATCTGTTTTAGGCTAGCTAGACAGTGGATAATCTAGGTCAGGAGATCTGATTAGGATAGGATTAAATTTTATAACAAATTATGAATGTAACCTTTATTCTTATAATTCATTGATCTACTTAGAAAATTATCATGTGTTTTTTTTCCAACTGGCCATCCTTTCATAAAAAAATAGAATTGGGGTATTGGCCAAGGCCAAGTAAACATTGCTGTAAAGATCACTATTAAACTTTTTTTGCTCATTCAGAACTTATATCTCATAGGAGTCAAACACGTATCACATAGGAGTCAAACAATCAGTTACATGGCGTAAGACTGCACATGTGAAACTCAAGACTTCTTTCTCCAGATTTAAGGTGCCAATAATTTCGCACACACACATAAAATATCCATAAATCCTATTCTAGTATGGCAAGCCAAGATTTAGTAATGAACTAAATCACGAGCAAAAGACATTAATACTATAACCAAGTCAAAATGAAAAGGATGAAGGGAAGAGTTATCGAAGAGATTAGTTGAGGAGGGAAAAATGGCATCTGCCAAAAGAAGCTGCAAGTAAATATGTGTAACAATTAATGTTTACAGTGACAGTGGTGAGTGTTAAAAAATCTAACAGCCTTTGTGTTTATTGGTGAAACAGATGGGCTTATAGTCATCCATTAGGATACTGTCATCGTAAAGCTAATGTTCACATTTCTTAGATGAATACTACATTGCCACTTAGGATGTATGAGCCTAGGATGGCCTCCTGGAGCAAATTATTGTTTTCTGTTTTTTTTATTTGTTTGCTAATGTAAATGTTTCAGTGCTAATTTAACATGTAAACGAAAGTTAAATAAAATAAAATTTATTGTACTCTAGTGATCAAAGACTATTACATCCCAAATTGAAATAAAAAAATAGAAAAAAATGACTCCACTCTTTTGCCCCATATGTTTGAATTAATGTAACATAATAGGATTTTAGTGGCAGTATGAGCACTTGCTAAAACTGCATACTTAGCAGTGCTGTTATAGAGCATTTGTTGGTTTTATTGGAATAAATAAAATAATATTTCACTATGGGCATACTGCAAAATCATATTTTTGCTTCAGATAAAATGCTATAACATTTTGGTATTTGTATGCAAAAAACTACAGTAGAATATAATAAAATATATTTAAATAGCTCTATTGGATAAAAACAGTTGCCTGATGTATATACACAACAAACAAGCATGGAATGTACATCAATGAAATAAATTATGAAGGAGTTTTTTCTAGGATAAACTTAATATGAACCTCTGCTACTGATATGGAGGGCACATGTCTTCCATGTGTAGCATGTTTCTACATTTAATCCAGTTAGTTTCCAAGGGCACCTAAAATAATATCTATATTGAATTGTAAGCATGGTACTAGGTTCTAGTAGTACTGTATTCTATTGAAAATGTATACAGATTTCTTAAAAACCTAATAAATGTTAAGTAAAATAAAAGACATTAAAAATGCCCCTATATTAGTTTATATATTTGTTTATTTATTATTGCATTTGTTTTTTTTTTCTCTTTTTGATTTTTGTTATGTGTGAGTTCAATAAAAAGTAATTGATTATAAAAAATGCCCCAATACACATTGTCACATGTATATCTTATGTCTGCAATCCAATTGTAATTAGTGTAACATATGTTCATAACATCCAAAGAATATGGAATGTGGAATATGGAATATTCTTGCACGCATGCATCATATGTCTGTTTGGGTGAGCCTCTTAGAGTTAACAGGTCAGTTTTGACACATTTAGAGGCACAAGGCAGTATAGGTTTAGCAATATATAACTGAATTTCGCCTTATTTAAGTAATTTTTACCATATATGAAGAAAATGTTTCCTGGCCCATATGTTGAGCAGGCGACATTCATTAATGGAGCCTATTTTAGTTTCAGTCTAGATTCATGATTATTTTACAAGAATCTTTTGAAAGCACTCTGGACCTTCAGGAATTTTTTTCATGTCACAAGCATCTTTGAACATGATGGTCAAGGAAGAGTGTTTTATATGTATATATATATTTTTTAATGAATGGTATTACTTGCCAGAATGACCAGTAGACATACCTAATTATGTCTCAAATGTTTTAGACTTATTTTAAAAGTTGGGGGCATCAAAATTCCTGCAGATCCTAGGTCTTTTTTTTTGTAGAAAAACAACAGAGCCTCAACATATTCGTAAGAATGAATTGATACATTTGATGGAGTATTTAATGTATACACTCAGATCTGAATTCATTTTCTGTAATAGCACATTGATGATGTGGGATGCATACTGAAACCTTTGAGGGTCTCAAGACTTGTAGGCTTCTTGGGTATGCATTCTACTAATAATTTATCTACTTAATTTTTGAAAACCTATTTTTTGGGGTTGGCTGATAGTGGCTCAGCTTAAAGCTTCACATGTTTGATCACAATCTGAACATATAGGCTGTCTTCTCAATTGAATCTCTTTTCGACTCTCATTTCTTCCAAACAGCGTGCATTTATTTGGTCCCTGGACTTTGTCAATGGTTATATTATAGAGGTAGCTACGTTGCTGACCCAGCTTATCTTCTTATTATGTATTGGAAACTTATGATTATGTAAATATTAGTGATCCTGCAAAGCCTGATTAGAGGAGAGACATGTTCTTGAACCAGTTGGACTTGGTTTTGGGCATAGCTCGTTGTTCAACGGACTCCAGCACGGCGTAATGATTTCCTTGTAGGGGATCATTTGGAAGCGTCACAATACTCCATGCACAGGCTTTGCAGGATCTGGAATTTTTACATAACCATGAGTTACCAATACTTAATAAGTATATGCATTTTTATATACGTTTTAAGATATGTTTTATCATAAAATGATAAAACATATCTTATATGTTAACATTTATAAAATGTTGTTTTAACTATAACCAGAAGGCTTGGCTGATGGCCGATGTCTTGTAGTGCCACTTTGGAAGATCACTAAAATTGTTTGGTTTTGTGTGGAAATATCATCAGTTTTTGTGGCGCACAGCATCATTCATACAGTGGGGGACATCGCGGCCTAGATGAACGGCCGAGCCCATGCAGTGAGGAATCCAGAGGCACAGCTATCCGTGAGAGGCCTGTCTGTGTCTTTAGAGAAAACTACCCAGTGTTTCCTCTGACCGGAAATCTTCTTAAAGGGACAGCGGATGACTGCAGGACCAGTAAAGGTGTCTTCTTCAGGGAAAGGGGACACCAGTCTCTTGCTGACCGATATCACAGCTGAAAAACTGACCCAGGAAGTGGTGAGAGCCCTCTGGCCATTGTGTGTTATTTCTACGATTCATCTCAGCAGCACAGCATGGGCCCCAATGATGGCTAGCCTAGACTATTGCTACTGGCCAGTAGTGTAGAAAGTTGGTGAATGATTGAGACATTAGCAACTAGGTATTTGAGGTCAAAGACTGTCTCTGAAATAGTCCAGTACTGCTAGGCTCAGTACTCTGATAGCTGCTGCTGTTGGGAGTTTGACTACCAAATGTATATTGTTGATCATTGTTACATAGTTAGTCAGGTTGAAAATAGGCATAAGTCCATCGAGCTCAACCTGTAGAGATAAGAGAAAAAAAAAAAAGAAGAAAAACCTAAAACAGAACGCTATGCCCACAGTTACCCACTGTTGATCCAGAGGAAGGCAAAAAAACCCTATTAGGCACAGTTCAATTTGCTCCAACAGGGGAAAACAATTCCTTCCTGATCCCATAGGGCAATCAGATATTCCCTGAATCAAAAGTCTCTGGTGTTTAATATACCTATAAGAACTCATCTAGTAATATTCTGTGCATTTAGGAATACATCCAGATTAAAAAAAAGTTAAGTGAGCTAGCTAGAACTAGCTCCCGGGGGTGTCTATTCCACATTTTCTTTAAGGTCCTTTGCAGTGACCTTAAAGTGAATAATTTGGCACCAAGCTCATTATATGGACCATTTATGTATTTATACATGGTGATCATGACCCCCCTTAATCACCTCTTCTCCAGAGAGAACAAATTTAGGTCAGTTATTCGTTCCTCATTGTTGACTCAAGTATTGAGCTTTTCTTATTTATAGTTTAACAGTACATCAATATTTGTTCAGTAAAGCTGTTGACAAAACTCTCTAAGGTGTGTTGGTGTGCTGTGGATCCTTTTGGGTGGTACATTTCGGCTTTGGTTATTCCAGTGGCTCCTTAGGGGGTATGCGCTACATTATATAAAATGACAGTCAGCCACTCAATAGCCATGAGAAACATGTAAAAAAACTATATAACTCTTATGTTTTTTTATTGTACTAGCATCAATCAAGAGTAACACAAGCAGCCGGGAGACAACACATGCTACCTCTTTGTAGTTGCCACAAGTAAACAGTAAAGGTCAAGCCAATATTTTATGTAATGTTTTGTAAAACTTTAGGTTTTTAAACAATCCATAGACCATTGTGAACATTGCTAATAGTCTCTTCATTTCTCAGACAATTGGCCATCCTCTTCCAAACAGTTGGGTATAGATGATAGATCTTGGGTGCTGTGTGTTCTTCAAAAAATCTCAAACATCATTCACATAAATGGGTTTTATGGTGACTCTTTACACTGTCCACATTAATGGACTTCCTATCAGTCCATGGGTCAATGTCTATACTGATGTATTTCTTTACAACTTGATTGCTACTGCACCTCAGGAAAATATTTTTTTATTTTTTAAAATAAGATGCTATTGTCAGTTTTGGCTCCCCTGCCTGGAACTTTCCATAGTAAAATTAAATTGGCTGTGGTCAGATGCCTCTATCATCATCTAAATAATGTGATCAAGCTTCAGGCATGTTCCATGCTGTCAAATTAGGCATACAATCTACAGATACAAAGATTTAAGATACCAAAATAATACTTTTGGGCCTTTTGCACAAAATCACTGGTTTTGTGGGATAACCATTGAATTTGTGGAGTTTTTATATTTAGGAAAACTACTCTAAATTTAAAGAGACCTGGTCAGTATCTAACCAAATCTTATGTGATGTTTACTGTAATAGAACAGAGATTGTACTCACATTTCCAGTAGCTGATGCCTCCTACCTTCCCTCTGTTTAAGAACGGCAGCCTCCATAAGACTTTAAAATGTCAGATGCCAGTGTCCGGTCATTGCTTCCTCCTCTGACCTTTACATCACTGCTGTGTCCTGTAGTGATGTAGGGGTTGTATATAGGTAAAACACAGCACAAGATCAAGGACACAGGCATTTGACATTCCAAAAGTGTGAAATAGTGGAGTCTTTTTAGGTGCTAGACTGGAGGATGCTGGAGAATCCTTTTTGGAAAGAGGCATGTACACAGGGTTTTGTCACTAGCGCTTCAGCTGAAGAATCATAATAATGTAAAAAAAATTAAGATCAATACAGATTATTATGACAATGTTTTTCTTTCCACAGGGCCAAGGTAGGAATCTGAATGTGAATCTCACATGATCAAAGTGATGCTTAACAAATGTATTAACTCTGCAATAGTAGACATTAACAGAAAGCAACAAGGCTATGGCTATCAAACGGAAGCAGCCTGCCCATGATAAAATTAGCACTCAAACCCCAATAGTCAGATCAAGGTTACGAGTAAATCTAATAGATGAGGATACAGTAAGATACATTGCTTTCAGTTTCTTGATTCTAAGCTAGATAGTATTGTACAAATTATTGATGTCCCGATACCGATGCTAGCATCGGAATCGGGCCCGATACAGGGCATTTTGACAAGTACTTGTACTTGTCAAAATGCCCCGAATGCCTCCCACAAGCTGAGCACCGAGATGCGATGCAGCGATCCTGCCCAGCGCCGACTACAAGAGGCACCGCATGAGGCTACGGGGATCGGAGTGAAACTGTGAGTAAGGGAAGCTGGGACGGGGCTGGCTGTAAATCTATTGCTATAGTGTACTGGACGTGTGTAATGTATATGTAGTACATATATACAGCACACACCTCCACTACACTCCAGCAATAGAGTTACAATTCTCCCCTGCTAACATGAATAGCTTAAACCATGATCCATAGTACACAACATGTAGTTGTACTAGGGATCATTTAAAGTCACCTGTCCCTTTAAGAAAAAGTATCGGTAATTGGTATCGGCAAGTACATGAGGGGATGTACTTGTACTTGGGCCTGAAAAAGTGGCATCGGGACATCCCTAGTACAAATTCAACTGTTCATGAAAAGCTAGTTTTAATATAAAAGATGCCTAATTTCATTGCACACTTTCAGTACCTAAGTGTATTAGTTACAGCAATCTTTAAATAGGGTTTCCATTGTGAGTGAACTATAAATATATTCATTTCACCAATACAGTTTTTCCCTTTCTTCCGTTTCTCACAGATTTACCCACCTACTCTCCGTTCGTAGGCATGAACATGATACTACTATTTGTCACCTGGCTTCTGATAAAGCAGCTGTAGCAGCATCTTACATCTTCTTCCTTGTTTCTCCACCGCATTGACATAAACTCGTCTGCTCAGCAGAGCCAAGAGCACATGTTTATAGAGCATTCTGCAGAGCTATGAACACTCTTTAGACAAAAGGAGGTGCTAGCAAGTCTGTCCACCCTCTAAAATATGTGGTTGCTTTTTGCCTATAAGAGTTTTTAGTTTTGTTTCTTAAAAGCATATTACCCAGCAGCAATTATTTCTCCAAGGTGTGTATACCATTTTAACACACTGCCTGCCCCCTCTTTTCCTTTCAGAGTATAGACTAGAGTCTCTAGACTTCTACTTAGAATTTTTACACTTTGCATTTAGGTTTTGCAGCAATACATTGCAGACATTGAAGTGTATGTAAACCCTAGCTATGAACTCCCCCAATTTGGTCCCTTTTGTTCTGTTAAATATACCATTGAAAGTGTTTGGTTCTGTATATCTGATAACCATCTGTGCTCTCTGCCTGTGCTGCACTCTTATTAGTTACATTGTTCCCAGCTCTCTCTATGGACTACAGAACACCTAATTACAGAGTGGAGGAGAGTGGGAGGTATTCAGGGCCGGTGCAAGGATTTTTGCCTACACAGGCGAAAGAGCATTTTTACGCCCCCCCACTTTTTAAATGTTTTAAATGTTTATTTATTTTTTACTTTTTTATTTATCTGATTCTCTTTCATTTTTTTTATCTGTTTACTATCTTTTACTTTTTATCATTTTAATTATAATTGTTTACTTATTTTTTCATAAATGTTTATTTTATAATTTTTATCAAGTTTTATTTATTTTTTATTTTTTTAACTTAACTTTATTGCTACCACACAGAAGCTAGCTAACAAGCCCCTGCGTGATAGCATTTGGAGGTGACAGGCTCTCTTTATTGAATCTGTCACCTCCAATACAGGAGTTCTAGCACAGCACTGTGCTAGAACTCCTGTGACAGCTGAGAGGAAGGGCTGCGAGTGCAGCTCTCCTCTCACTGTCTACTCGACCCGGTGTGCAAGGTAGCGGCGTGAAACTGCAGCGGCCGGCAGGAGAGAGAGGGAGCGCTGACAGGTGTGATCAGAGCCGCCGTGGCCATCTTGCGGCCAGTCGCATTTTTCCGCCCCACGCTGGTGCCGTCAAGCAGTTGCTTGACCTGCCTATATGGTAGTGCCGGGCCTTGAGGTATTCTTTAGTTCTGTGAGTGAGCGTTGTCATCCTAGGATAGGGATTGTGTTACTTGTAGGACCACCAAGTGGAAATTAAGGGACAAAAAGCTTAAAGAAAGAAAACTAGTGCAGCAACCACATCTAAAGACTGGTAATCTGCAATTGCCCTACTTGAAAGATTTTCCCTCATGTTCTGTCAAGGCAGGAAGTGATGGGAAAGCTCTCCAACAAATATACAGACAAAAACGAATTCTTAATAGGGAAGGGTTAGAGTTAACAATGTTTTTATTGCTGTCTGTCTTCCTGTACCAGTGGAAACTGTACTATCCATTTCTTATACAGGTGCCACAGGGGCATCATGTAAGGGAACACTTCCCCAATCGGGTCACCGACAGAAATAAAAACCTGACAAAAATATGAACTCTTCCTTACCTAAACTGCCAAAAAACTGTAGGCTGGAATTAGGTTTTGATGCTGGATTTATAAAACTTCTAACAAGGCAGAAACAACATGACACGCTGTCACACTTCTCTCCTGATCCAGCACTTAAGTCTCTAATCTGGGGCATGGCTGCTGGCACTATGAGGTTTCACATGCAGCATCAGCACCAAGGTCAAAAGAAAGCAACTATCCTGATGAGTGCCACGGTCAATCAGGAGACATTCTCGTCATTGCCACCATCTTAAATTGCAAAACAAGGCATTTAATAGTATCAGAGCATCCTGTATCCCATGTGTCATATAGTTACTCCAGTGTGCCCATGTATGCCCCGTGACTCCAGTGCACCTCAGAGCACTCTGTGTCATCTTGTGACTCAGGGCACTCCTGTGCTCTCCGTTACTCCAGAGCAGCCTGTGTCATCTAGTGGCTCTTAGTAATTTTGTAAATGTCCTCTTCAGGAACCTGAAAAGATGTCTGCAATTGGCTAATGCAGCTCTTGCCTCCATCTAAACTATGAAGTCACCCTAATAACAGATTGGACTTACTCTGTACTGAACCTAAGACCAGGGAAACTTTTTAAGGTTTTTTGCACCTTTAACCATGTTTAATTCACTGCCTGTCAGGTAGAGTGTACAAAGCACCATGATTTCTAATGGTAGCCCTGCTTACCAAGGTCACGTCTATCAAGTCTCTTCCTCTGGCTATCTCCGAGGTCAGCTCCTCCATTCTGACTTACAAAATGGACTATCATGATGGCTTTTCTAAGTGCAATGTTGATCAGTTACACCACATTGTGCCTATGATTTCACCATCAATTCATTATTCTGTGTTCTACCCCCCTAGAGGTAGGGTATATCCTCTCAGCCTCCCAGAGACCAAAGTCCTGCCATACTACATCTCAAAAAATCTCCAAAAGGAGATCTCCAAAGCCTCATAAACTTTCATCTGACCACCCAGGGTGAAGATAGGCCAGTCTTGAAGGTACCATGAACAGACACTACCCTTGAATCTACCTTCAAGGACCTTAATATTAATGGTGAAGGATGATACTGCAGACCATGCCAGTAACCAGTTTACCTCTGGCTTTCCTCTGTCCTTTAGGTCCTTTTCCCATTTGGCAATGTAAGAATGGGAAATTATAGATATTAGTGTAGGTGATAGTGGGGTATAATGGCAAATGTTTTCAAAGATGGTCCTTATTATGCGTGAGTGGCATAATCGAGTGCGGATCTGTGAATAGCAAAAAAATTCTATAGAAATTGTTTGAAATGTATGTCTGATAGCAGTGCAGTAAATTCTTCTCCAAAACAGAATAGACCATCGTAAGTCCTGGTTTAACCCACAAGGCAAAGTTTCACCCGCCCTCCAAAATTCATTGTTCTGACTACTCACATCTTGGCCTGACCACTATCCAGGAATCTGCTATTCCTCCAGGCAAGACTGTAGTGCCTCCAGAACTAAAAACTAAATTCCTATGTTGTGCCACGACTCCAAGTTTTCTGGACATCCTGGTGTCCACAGAACCCTTTTGTTTCTTTCCCAGCTGCATTTTTGACCCAATCTCTGAAAAGATGTAGACTATGTAAAAGCATGTGCAGTTTGTGCTCCCCACAAATCTCCTACCCATGCACAAGCAGGACCACTTCTATCACTGCCTGTTCCCAGAGAACCATGGCACCATCTCTTTATTACTTTATTACCAACCTCCCTCCTCCTCATGGTTGCACAGTGTTTTTGGGTAGTGATAGACTGCTTTTCTAAGATGGTACATTTACAGGGTAATTCACTAAAGGGTGAAGAGTTTGGAGAAGGCGGGAGAATTGAGCAATCTAGGCCAAAATAGCTGATTTGGAAAAATTCTCCAACTCAGCTTCTTATCCAGTTCAACTATGTTGTCCTAGATTGTTCCCTTCTCCTGTCTTCTCCAATCTCTTCACCCTTATGCAATTAACCCTGTTAGTTCCCCTTCTTTGCTGCCTCAACAGCAGCCTTGATACCTGTCTTCATCCAGGAAATCTTCAGGCTTCATGGCATGCCAACTAACTGTCTCTGACCGTGGGGTCCAATTTCCCTTCTGTTTCTGGAACGACCTCTGTAACTCTCTGGATAGCTTTTTGCAGTCTTCTTTGACCTATAAACCACAGACTAATGAAGAAAATGAGAGGATCAATCAGTCCTTGGAACAATGCCTTTGTGCACTAGTGTCTGCCTATCATGATAATTGGATAGCCCTCTTGCCTTGGGCAGAATTTGCTCACAATAAACATCTTAATGCTATCACCTCGGAGTCCCCATTCTTCATCGTCTATGACAAGCATCCATGTCTTCCTTTGCCTATACCTTTTTCACTCTGTGATATGTAGAGAAACTTTGGTCGCTGATTCTAAACTGACATTCTGACATTCTTCCCACAGACAGAGTACATTTATAGATTAGCACCATCAAGGAGCTCTGCTTCTCTAACTTGGGCATAAAGTTTGGCTTGCCACCAAAAATATTTATCTCAAGGCTCCCCCACCTGGTAAAAAATTTCCATCTCTGCTTTACATTGAAACCAGGCCTTTGACAGGTGGGGAGGACTCATAGCATTCTTGGGAAACCAATTTGCTTCTCTTTTCTGTAACCCACTTTAAACTTAATCACCATGAGATCACTGTTACCCAAGTTTTCACAAGTTGCTATGTCTACAACGAGCTCTGCGTTGCTTGAAATTAGTAGATCTAATATAGCATTCATCCTAGTTGGGACATCCACCATCTGATCCATGAAGTTTTCCAGCAATAAGTTTAGGAAACAGCAAGAGTTTCCTAAACTAAAAATCAATACATAGTGAATAAACACAGTTATGCTCCACATTTGTGACTCAGTACCCTGATTTCTACATTTTATGGTTAGTCATAAACATGAGATTCTTTCATTTCCTCTTCTTTAATTTTTATATTGTGATTTATTTTACAGTGTTATTTAATAAATGTTGTCTTCTTATATTTAACATGAGGTTTCTTGGTGATACCTTAAAAGCCCCATTATTGGTTTTGTGGATGTTTAACCCCTTCATGACTGAGCTTGTTTTTCGTTTCTGTTCGTAAATGACTGACACACTTTTGACATTTTTGCTGTGTGATTCTTTCACGTCAGTAATATACTTTCTTACAAAGTGCACCCACACATATTATATATTGTTTTTTAGAGGACAGATAGGGCTATATATTTATATCACATATGTGTGCCTAACGCCTCACTTAGGACAAATAAAATATAAAAAAAGAGGAAAAAAAGTAAAAAAAAACACTTTTTTCCCAGTTTTGATTTGTAGTATTTTTTTTACAAAACCAGCACAGCTAAAAAAAATAATTCAATAAATACATTCATTTATTTTTCCCTTATTCTTTATTTTTTTTACACTTTTCACTTTTTTTTAAACTTAAAAATGTTATTTTATTTATTTAATTATATCAAGCAGTCATTGGGAATTAATCTCACTATTACTGCTTGATAAATTAATACATTTTTGGTTATTATCAGGCTGCTTCAAACTTCAGAACAGCCGATAATAAGTTAGTGACACTGATCCTGCAGCAGTTCAGGATTCAGCTGTCACTAGTTTTCTGATTGTTACAACAACGATCAGCAAACTGAAACATTCTTCTTTCAGGAATAGATACATTATGTATCTATTCCTGAAAGAAAAAAAAAAAGCCAGTATAGCTTGAGAGAGATATCTCTCGATCTATACGAGCTGTCAGAATGCCGGCAAAAGCCAGCATGTTTGCCGGCGCTGCTGTGACTCTCAGACACCCGATCTTCAGGTATCAGGTGTCTGAAAAAGGTTAACCCTTTCATTAATGGATGCCTCTAAACTTAAGGCATCCATTAATGAATGATAACCGCTGATTCTCAGCGGTTAACAGCCTTCTAGTGCAGCAAATAACTCATCACGTACAGTGTACGTGACGAGTCATTTGGTCCCTTTGTGGCGGGACGTACAGTGTACGTCTCCCGTCACAAAGGGGTTAAGAAGTGTATACATTGAGCAAGATGTGCACTGGGTTGCATTGCCACTCATGGAAGACAGAGAGACATGAGACGATTGCTTTTTGTCACTTCAGGAGGGATGAAGCATTATATTAATGAACTGTAAGGATACCAATAAATTTGTCCACTTTTGTAGATGTTTAAAAATGTAGGAGGATTATATTAAAACAAGTGTAAAGAACAAATCCACACATACCTAGTATTTCACTTGTTGGGTAGATACTAAATAGTTTGTTTCTTGGGGGCTCTGGTGATAAAATCACAATACTTACATTTCCAGGCCTTTGCATGCCTATTGGTTGGTCCCACTTTCCATGTTAGATGTTTTCTTATTTCCCCATTGTGGGTGGGAACACTTTGGCAAAGAGAAACCTTACTGATGGAATCGCCAAAAGTTTTTTAGAAATCAGCAGGTGACTCAGACCACCATTAGACATCCATAGCTAAGATATTGCTGTAGCGGGCCTCAGGGAAATGGAAGTAATACAGGTTTAGATATACTTTCACAATTTCCTCTCTGTAGCTAAATAAACCATTTTTCAATCCAATGGAAAAACATGATCTGGATTTAAAACAAGTCCCTGTAGAAATCTCTTAAATAATCTAATTATTTGTGTCAGCCTCTTCCATTACATCCTGATGGCTGACATATATAGAACAGAATACAGAACACCTCTACTGTATCATGGATGCACAGAATTTTTTTACCTTGTGCAGACCTGTATGACAGCTTTTACTTAGTAATATTGGCTTGATCACTTTTCAATGTAGTCAGCTATGGGTGCATGCACAATCCTGCAGCAGCTCTCATTTGGATCTGCTACAGCTGAATGAGGGGCAAAGCTCTGGTTTCCCATATTGATGGCGCAGTCCCATGACTCCAGCCTCACACACATTCCTACTGGCCAAGGAGGCAGACCATCATATTGGTAGGCCAAAAGGAATTTGGGGGTGTGGGAGGGAGCAGGTATGCTCGGGTGCTATCAAAATATAAATGAGAGCTTCTACAGGGATGTGTCTGCATTTAAACTGTTATCAACTTTTTTTTCAAACTCAGTTAATTAAAAGGTAATTTTTTTCTTTTATACATTATATTTAATCAGTTATAATGTTTTAGAATCGGGGGCACAGGCATGTGCTTCAAGACCCTTTGCCCTAAAAATGCTCGCTCCCCTCTAACAGCATTAGCCTAGTGCTAATGGATATAGATCACTTTCACATTAGTGGTGATACAGGAGACAATGCAGGAAAGGAGGGGGGATTTTTACAACTTTGCTCCACTTCGGGATGAGAAAATTGTTATTCCTGATGAACTGGTACCAACTTACCATGTCACAGGGTTAAAAAAAACACACACATGTACATACACACACACAAAGCAACATGCACACATGTTGATTTCCAAATGATTTTAGGGCTTACCCTGTATTTTATATAGATATGCTTTACTATTAATTAATGTTTGCAGAATCCTGGACATTCTAATGTGAAATGTCATGTAACTATATTTCTGCACATTTAACTTCATCTTACTACAAAGCTCATGTACAAAAACCCTCATTAATTTGCATTATTTAAACCTGTAGGCTTTTATTACCATGCTGTAATGTATAATTTGAATTTATCAGATGAAAACTATTCCTCAGACTATTTTAGTATTTCCAGTTTGAAGAGAAACAAACCCAGAATGCAATTTAGGACATCTCTGTATCAGCCTGAAATATTTTTGGATCTGTCAAATTCTCAGATGTTTGAAATACTTTCCTTTGATCCCCAGCAAAAGCACTTTAAGAGTATCAAGTCTGAACATGTCATTTGTGTGCTGACTTTAGTATTTCGTTTACAGTATGACTTCTGCAGCTCTGACGTTCCAAAAGTTTGTCACTCCTTCTAGCACAAAGCCAGGAAAGTATATACTACATAGAGCATGTATTTTGCAAGGTGTGATTTAATGAATGTAGTAAATAAAATTCTATATTCCAAATTACCATTTGTTTTTGCTCTTCCGTATAGTAAATATTGAAGATGTAACACACCTCAGTAAAGGCACAACTGTCTCCTAATCGACCTTTGCCCCATGTGGTGAACAGGTACTTTGTGAACAAAGAGGACCAACACGTTTTGCATACCTTTAATGCACTATAGCCTGAAGGGTATATCATGCAAGGTTAAAGAACAGCCCTTAATGGTTGCTTTCAAATTAAATAAGCTTTACTTGTAACTAAAGCAATATAGTTTACTATAATGTTTGTCAAGAGCTATTGTTTAAGAATCCTGTTGTTGAGACAGACTGGCTAAGCCTGTATTTTCGTTTACTTGATTCATAGATAGGGACATTTAAGAACCTATTTTTTTATAATTCCCATTTTTAATAGAAATCTCCATTACTCTGTTTGTGTTGGCAGGTACAAAATCAACAAAGAGATTACATTTCAATGGCAAAACACCATAATCCTGAGGCAAATGATTTGTCCAAATGTAATAGAAAGTACTTGGGATGTATTGTTTGATATAAACACTAGTTCTAATAAAATGGTGCCTTAGGAACCATTCCTCAGCTTGTAATACCCTATTTGTGTTGGCCGGTACATTTCAACTTTTCATACATTTGTAGAAAATGAATGTGTTGGCCAAAGTGAAATTGAAGCAGAAATTTAAACACGGCAATATTCTATAGATGTATCCTCTCCCCTGTCTTATGGAAGATTATTAGATACAGGAGGCAGGGAAAGGAGAACACAAACAATGACCTACTTAAAGCATAAGTCCCATTTTGCTCACAATGTACATTTAGAGAAAAAACTCCTGTGGGTCTGTTTTGAAAAAAAAAAAAGAGCAATAACTAAACTATACCATTCTGATGTGTGCTTTCCCGTGAGCTGCTATAGAATTGAATGCACTTCACATTTCTGTGCTGGGTTGTTATACTTTGATTTGCCTGTTCTTCTGCAGTAAAACACATGCATTTTACTGCATTAAAATAAGTTTGCCATAGAAACAGAGAAGACTGTTGGCAGAAAAATACAGAGTGGTTTATTGTACCTATCCTTATTAATTCAAATTTTTGTTTGAAGATGGATGAAAGTTTATCCCAAGCAAGGTGTGCAAATGTTTACAGTTTGATTTCTTTTAAAAAGCAGTCACAGCCTGAGTAGAAATGCCTGCCTCCCAATAGCAGAGAAGAAACGTTGCTCTTTGTGTTAAAGCAGTAGTTTCTCTGCAGAGGTCCAACATGTCTCTTGTGGAGCCAGACCTTATCAGCAATGCTCATAGTCCCTACTAATTGAAGATCTTTCAGGCTTTTCTATATAGCCCGCGGCTGCTTTCTAAAGAAAACAGGAAGTCTATTCCATCCATCTGCTACTTTTAAAGTAAAAAGAGTACTCATGAACTAATACTTCCTGTGGTTAGTGTTGAACTTTCTTCCTGCCAATTTGAGGTCATGCTCTCCAGTTCTTGATCTCAGCTTCAAATTAAAAAATACTGCCCCCCCAAACCTTATTCACACCCTTAATCTATTTATTAGTTTCAGTCATGCACCGCCTTTCTCTTTTTTCCTGAAGGCTGTAAATATTATGTTTCTTCAGTCTCTTCTGGTATGTTTTATCCCTCAGACCTTGCATCATTTTTTTGCCTGTCTATTAAGTTGTCATATGTTATTAACATCTTTTTGTGAACAAGGACTACACTACTGATCACATATTCCAGGTGGGTTTTAACCAAAGCCTTTTATAGTGTAATATGGACTTCTTTTCTCCTGCTGGTGAGCCCTCTATTGTTGAAGAATTCTATGTACCTTTACCACTGTCTGGCCAAAATGTTTGCTCATATAGAAATGCCATTCATTCCATGTGGTTAGTTGATAACCATGCACTGCAGCTCAGCAATTTTTAAAAAATACGACCACATATTTTTGCTTTAATGTACATTTAGCAGGGCCTTTGAAATGGTGAAAGGGAAGTGCACAAGTACACATGTATTGTGCAGTTTTGAACATAACTGCATCATAGAAAGTCCCCATTCTGAATGTTTACCCCTCACATTGCATAATGCATGAACCCAAACATGTGTATTAAACATACATGCATAAATATTTCCGGTAGTATGTATTAAAAGCATGCATTAATATTAGGGATGTCTCGATACTGAGCGTTTTCACGAGTACACTGTCAATGGCAGTGCCTCTCTGGTTCTATATCTCCTCTCCTTCCCGACGCTGGCACAGCCATGGACAGCCCCACACCACACAGTACTGCCCTGGAGCCGGCACCTGCCTGTTTAACTCTCCACAGCATAGCCACTGTCTGCAGAGATCCACATGCCACCTAGGTGAGATTGTCATGCAGTCTGGTGAGATGTATTCTGTTCTTTGGACATGTAGTCTGCTCTGGTGAGATGTATTCTGCTCTGGGGACATGTATTCTGCTCTGGTGATATGTATCCTGCTCTGTGGACATATATTCTGCTCTGGGGACATGTAGTCTGCTCTGGGCACATGTAGTCTGCTCTGGTGACATCTAATTAGCGCTGGTGACATGTATTCTGCTCTGGTAACATGCATTCAGCTTTGGGGAGATCTGTATTTAGCTCTGGTGACATGTATTTCGCTCTGGTGACATCTGTTTTTAGCTCTGGTGACATCTGTATTTAATTCTGGTGAGAAACTGCCCTAAAATCACCAGTCTGTGTTGTTTTATCAAAAAGTCTAATGTCACTTTAAGAAAAAAAGTATCAGTAATTGGTATTGGCAAGTACTTGAGGGAAGGTACTTGTACTTGGCCTTGAAAAAGTGGTATTGGGTCATCCTTAATTACTATATAAATGTATATATGTAAGGCCCTAACAGAGTCAGCTCACTCATGTAGCCTAATTGCTTTGTGAACACACAGCCAAGAATTTTTAACATCCAGACAATAGGTGACCATGCATGGAATGAGATCTTTACAAGATTCAAACATTAGAGGCAGAGTTTGCTAAAGTCTCATCATTGATGGAATGAGAACAGTTTCACTTGTGTATTAGGGATAGATACTGAAGACTGGAAAATGGTTAAAAGCTGGAGGAACTAGAATATGGGGGGGGGATGGGGGTGGAAATGGGTACAATAAAAAGGGGGCAAGAGTCAACATGAATGCTAGAAGTCTAACAAACAAACTGGAGGAGCTAGAGCTTATGCTACTGGAGGAAGACTTTGTCTTAAAGGTTATAACAGAAACTTAGCTGGACAGCTCACATGAGTGGTAATATATAAGGGTACAACCTGTTTAGAAGGGACAAGTTCGCTCAAAGGGGGGAAGAGTATGATGTATGTGAAAAGCAATCTGAATGTGCGCATATGAGATAACCTGCTTGTGGGTGTATGTTATAGACCCCCAACATAAGGGAAGAAGAAGAGACTCAACTCCATTCACAAATAGAAATGGCTGGGAAGCAGGAAAATGTTGCTATAATGGGAGATTTCAATTATCCGGACATTTATTTGCCAAATGGAACTGCTCACTCAACCAAGGCTGGCCATTTCCTAAACCTATTGCGAGACAATTTAGTGGGGTATCCCCACCTGTAATTTACTTTGCGGTCCCGAAGGGCTTTCCTGATGGGCAGCAACCTCTTTCCGGCAGCGCCATAGGGGTCAGGCAGAGGGGTAGTGGAGCGAGAGAGGGACATGATAACAGTGAATGCAGGCTATCACATCCGTAGGCACTGAGTCAGGCAGATGGGCTGGTTTCGGCAACCGGTGGGCCCGGTCAACAATGGTCTCATAGGCTGACAGAGAGGGCATTAGATCTTTGATCAGGTTTTGCACAAAGTCCCACAGCTGTACCGGAGGTACATTTTCAGGGACACCCCTAAACTTTATATTGTTCCGTCGGGCCCTATCTTCCAGGTCTGCCAATTTAAGGGCCACGGTGCGGAGCTCAGCGGATGTGTCAGCACAGGCATCCACCAGTTCGTTATGGGCTTCAGCATATTCTCCCATCTTATGCTCAACATGGTCCACCCTGTCCCCCAGCTCATGAATCTCTCCCCTCATCTGCTGCATAATGGACACCATATCACTGTGTAGGGAGCTGCGTAGTGACACCAACATATCCTTGAGGACCGTGTCCACTACAGGGAAATCAGTGGTAGGGAAATTGTCAATGGGATCATGGAGTTCTCTAGTGTCATCTAGTGGGAGAAGTACCTGGGGTGTAGATGATTTCTGAGGCTCTTTCCTCTGACGAGAATCCTGCGGGCTGTTGGCTGTAGATGTGGAGCTGCTGCGCGGTGTAGTGCCCCGGGTATCGCTGTCTCGTCGTGCTGAAATCGTAGCTTGTCCCTTATGCTGCGGGACAGGGCCGCTTATGGGGCCTCGTGGAGCTCCGGCACCATCTTGCCTAGCCGGTGCTCCGGCTACAGTGTAGAAGTCGGTCAGTTTGCGGGGACCGCGCTTCTTCGTTTTTCTCCCCATATAGGCGGGTGTCAATCACGGGTCCTCCGCTGCCTATGGGGGTCGGATGGGAGCGGCTAGTTGCTGGGGATGTCGCTGGCAAACTCTAAGGGCTGCAGAGCCTCTCTACAGTGCGGCCATCTTCTCCGGCATCAGGCCACGCCCCTATTGCGGGACAATTTAATGGAGCAGATGGTGGAAGTCCCCACCAGGAAGAATGCTATACTAGATTTAATAAATTCCAATATCGGCCACCTAGTTGCAGACATAGCAACTCAGGAAAATATGGGTAATAGTGATCACTAGAGAAGCAAGTTGGTTTGACAAGAATGCTAAACTTCAAAAAGGCAAACTTTGATCGGCTGCGTTAATTACAGAATGATACCAAATGGGCAAATCATTTCTAACAATGAACACTGAGGAGATGCGGGATTGTTTTAAGAATATATTTCACATACCATTAGGCAACAAAATTAAAAGAACAAGAGCTAAACCTGCATGACTGAACCCAATGGTAAAACATATCAATGAGAGGAAGCTAGCAGGAAAGGAAAGGAAAGCTTAGGTCCTAAGTGCTGGAGGACCTAAGCTATGAAGAAAGATTGCAAAATGTAAACTTGTTCTTTCTGGAAATGAGGATATTAAGAGGGGACATAATTGTTATGTACAAACTGTTTAATAATGATAGTAATATCGCTAATAATCTTTTTACTCTGAACTAACTAAAGAAGACAAGAGACCACCACCTGAAATTGGAGGAAAAAAGGTTTGAGCACAGGGCAAAGGGGTTTCTATTCTTTTAGAGTAGTAAAGTTGTGGAACTCTCTTCTACAAGCAGTGCTATCAGTAAAGAGTATTGAATCATTCAAGAATTGATTACTGTAGATACTTTCCTCAGAGAACATAGCATACAGGAGTACATGTACTCTTAATTACTTGAACACACACACACACACACATTCATATAGACATACATAAACACACGTAAGAAATGTTGACAAGTTAACCAAAGAAAGATTTGCGATTAATTATAGAAATTAATTATAGAAATTAGAATTATAGAAATTATATTTAAAATAGTTTTTTTCTTTAAAAAACAATAATGGCATGCACAGAAAATGATTTTGTGGTGCTTCTGTAATGGATACATATTATTATTATTATTTTTGCTGATTGTTTCTTTTGTGTTATTCTTTTAACGTTACCTTTATACTGAACAAGAGAGGTTACATGGAAAAATTAAAGTTCTTATTGACCTGTTTTAACTTTTACCTAATCAAGATCCTAATTGTTTGAAGTAGTGTTAATTTTTGATGAAGCTCTTTTTTTCTGTCTTTCTGAAACAATGCTTTTCAATTCCTACAACAGGAGGTCTCAGCCCCAGAAGTCTAAACCTGTTATTGCACTGTTTTTATGTCAGGGTGATAACATAATAGCTTTTGTGACCTTTGAACCCACCCATAACAACTTTTGCTATACCGTATATTCATGTATTGATTTCTGTACACAACAGAGCCTGACAGATCAGAAGTCTACACACTTTACATCTTCAAACTTGGCCTTCAATAACTTTAAAAAGCAATTTAATGTATTCAGTCATCTGGCAGTCTCCGGCCACCTAAATTAGGACCCGGAGACTGACAGATGACCCCGCTCGGAGGGCCGCCCACCGGAGCAGCAGTGACGCGACGCTCGGTGAGGTAAGTAAGAAGAAACCTGACCAGCTCGAGACGCTGACTCGAGTATAAGCCGAGGGGGGCACTTTTCAGCACAAAAAATGGGCTGAAAAACTCGGCTTATACTCGAGTATATACGGTATATATATATGTATTTAGAGGTTGATTTCTAAAGATCCCAGAATTGAAATTGAAGTGCTAAGCAAGAGTTCCCTGACACTAGGGGAAGAAAGACTGTATTTATTGAAATGGTTCAATGAATACAAATGCTATGTAAAACTTTGGCTTCACATTGTAGAACTCTGTTTCAAGTCTCTTTCTCAGAATAATTTGCAGATCCCTTTGCTCGGAAAGCATTGACAACATATTTGCAGGAATGCATCTGGAGGTTCAGCTTGTATTATTCTGAAAGTCTATCGTTCAATTGTGAAATGCAGTTAAAGTAGATGTAAACTCAATTTGCAGCTTTGATATATTTTTTTATTTAATATGCTGCTTTCATTAAAATATTACCTGGTGATCCTGCCATTAAGGTCTTTGCTCAGACATTTCTTGTTATGGGGTGACAACAATCTCACAATTGTGCTTCTGCATTATCACGCTGTCATATGCTCTCCTGAAGCCAATTACAACTGAATGTGCCAATGCACATTGCACGGCCACGTTCTATAGTTGTCACCATCAGGAAACTGGTCTAGAGCAATGATGTACAGCCACCACTGAAGCAAGTGCAATTAGACAGGAAGTGGCTACATAGAGGCTGCACGAGATCAGCAGCACTGAGATTTATGAAGAGATGGTAAAAACAGTATATTATGAAAAAAATGGTAATTGTATATGATATACACTATATAGAAAGTGAAATATCATCCAGTTAAGGTTTAGATCTATGTTTAATGCTACCTTTTTATTCAAATCTCCAATATAGGTAATTTACAAGATTGCTTTGTAGAAAATGAACTTGTGGCAAACAGTGATGAGCTGAATGTGCCTGGATTAAATTGATGAGACAATCATCGAACTCATGAGAAAATCTGCAAATCTGATCTCCCCTGAAGTTATGGGGGGGGGGGTGAATCTTGGAAGTTGATTCTGGACATTTTCAAGGCTAGTAGGCAAGAAATTGTCAGATAAAGGACATGGGGAGTTGGGTACTCTCATTTGAGACATGTAGCAATGCAACAATCTTTCTCTCTCTCTCCCTGTCGCTCTCTGTGTGTATATATATATATATATATATATGTATATATATATATATATATATATCGATACATTTGAGCAGAGAGAACGCCCTCCATTTTGTGTGACATCAAGGGTTACATAGGAAAAACTTTTTCAAATTACATGCTTGGGAGATGCCTTTAATCTATATGTGGTCTTATAGAACAGAGTAATTCTCCCAGACAGCAATTCTAGCATCACATAAATTGCATGCTTAATACATTTTCTGTACATGTTTACATTACTCCTTATTTTACATATATCAGCAGCAATCCAATCTGACTAATGTTAGCTTAAAAATATTTTTAAGTAGTTTTCACTGCAACACCTGATTTTCATGTAGCAGTAATAGGCTAGAACTGAGAGGTGGAAGCAGCTGACACAACAGATCTAAAGGCTATCAGGAGGTTTACACTTTGAGAAAAATAAAAGATAAAACCCTCAACTTCTTACCAATTGCCATACAATGAACAAAACATGTTTCATATCTCAGCTTGTGATCTTCTTTTAGTGCAGTACCACAATGTATTGCCTACAAAGTCTAATAAAATGTCAACACAGAGTTTAAACAACACTTCAAAACCAAAACTGCTCAGATGAGGCAGTTGTTATGCTAAAATAAAAATGACAGTGCTGATTTTCAGAGACAATGCCATTCAAATAGCACAGTAGCTGGAGAATGTAAGCAGCCAAACTGGGCAGAGATTATTTTTTTTGGAGTGTATTATTTAAGAGACAGCAGCCAGAAATATTGTACAGAAATACGTAAGCAGTTTTATTTGTCCACAATGTAAGAGGGAGATATGAAGCATATTTATTGTGAAATAAACAATTACAGTGTATTATTGTGTAGTGTAGAGACAACAAGAAGTATTTCAAATACACACTGAGCATTATGTAAGCATTTGTACTAGGCCCAGGTTCAGAAGGAGAGAAGAGGCAGGCTTCATCATTAAATAAAAATTAATATATACAGTATTTGTTTTTGTGACAAAAGTCGGAAAAAATTGTACAAACGTCTTGTTACCACTGGACAGCAACTGAAGAGGGAGCTGCCAGATTGGTGTTAGTGAAATAAAAATTGCAGTGTATTATTTTCAAGACAAAAGCAGAAACCTTTGTATAAATTATATTATATACTTTTGTATATATAAAGTATACATTTTGATGCACAGTAAGACTTTTTGCTAGGCCGCATTTACAAAGTGACAGACCAGGCAGGTTTTATCATGAAATAAAAATGATAGTGTATTGTTTCTGGGAAAAAAGCCAGGATTAAGTACAGATTTGATGCACGGTATGTAAGCCTTTTTACTAGGCTTCAATTAAAGAGGGAGCAAGAAGGTGTGTAAAATAAAAATTGCAGTGTAAAAGTCAGAAAAATAGTACAGATTCAATACACAGTATATAAGTATTTTTATTAGGCTGCAATTTCAGAGGGAAAACAAGGCAGGTTTTATCATGAAACAAAAATTAGAGTGTATTTTTTTTGTAAATGCCATAATTAAGTACAGATTCGATATATGGCATGTGAGACCTTTTACTAGGCCACAATCTCACAGAAAGCGACAAGGCAGCTTTTATTATAAAATAAATATTACAGTGTATTTTTTAAAAGCATGAAATATAATACACATTCGATGCATGGTATGTAAGTCTTTTTACTAGGTGGAAATTTCAGAGAGAGAAACAAGGCAGGATTTGTTATTACATAAAAATTACAGTGCATATTTTTTCTAAGCCAAAAGCATGAAATATAGTACAGATTTGATGCAGAGTATGTGAACCTTTTATCTAGACTGCAATTTCAGAGAGGGGCAACAGGCATATTTTATTGGGAACTAAAAATGACAGTATATTACATTAGACAACAGGCTGAAATATTGCGCAGACATGCTGCATATCATGTCATGTACTTGGTTTTACTAGGCAGAAATTGGGGAGAGAGAGGTGAGGCAGTTGTTATATTTAAATCACAGTTAGAATGTATTCTGTCATAGACCAGATTCATAAATATTGCAGAGTCATGCTGTACAACATGATTTGTTTTGATTAGGCCACAATATTAGGTAGAGATGAGGCAGTTTTTATCATGAAAATATGGTACAGACTATAGTCAACATCTTAGAAGTTGGCATAGGACACATTTTGAATTGGACACACAGCATGCAATTTTTCTTTAAAAAATCCACATCTAAGTCTATATTTGTCACAGAAAAAAAAGAAAGAAACATTTTACAAGCTACATAGACAGCATACCAGCAGTTGGAGTGGGCTGAATAATACAATTGTCGTATGTAGCTTTTTATATAGTTTTGTCTGGAAATAATTGGACACTGACACTAGGTTTGTTATTTTGGCTGTTTACCAAAATAAAGTTAAAATAAAGTGAAGAACACTCTCCAGGAGCTAGGCATATCATTATCCAAGTCTACCGTAAAGAGAAGACTTCATGAGAGCAAATACAGAGAGTTCACCAGAAGGTGCAAACCATTCATAAGCCTCAATAATAGAAAGACCAGATTAGACTTTGCCAAAAAATATAAAAAAAAAGCTAGCCCAAACAGAATTCTTCGGACAGCTGAAACTAAGATCAACCTGTGCCTGAATTATGGGGGGGG
>NW_017306594.1:592360-611712 GCF_000935625.1 Nanorana parkeri | reverse complement strand
GCCCACCACAGACCCTGCAGAGCCCACCTGAGACCACAGCCAGGTGGGGTAAATTTAGTGTGTGACTGTTTGGGGGGGGGGGGGGGGAGAGTATGGAGAAGGTTTGGAATGGCTCTGAAGCGTACCACATCATCTGTAAAGCACAGTGGAGGCAATGTGATGGCATGGGCATGCTTGGCTTCCCATGGCACGGGGTCACCAGGGTTTATTGATGATGTGACAGAAGACAGAAACAGTCAGATGATTTCTGAATTGTATAGGGATATAGTGTCTGCTCAGAATTAGCCAAATTCAGCAAAGTTGATTGGACGGTGCTTCACTTTACAGATGGACAATGACCCCAAACATATTGCAAAAGCAACCCAGGAGATGTTTTTTAAGGTAAACAAGTGGAATATTCTGCAATGGCTGAGTCAATCACCTGATCTCAACCTGATCGAGCATGCATTTCACTTGCTGAAGACAAAACTTGAGGCAGAAGGACCCACAAAAAAACAACTGAAGACACCTGCATTAAAGGCTTGGCAATGCATCAGAAAGGAGGAAACCCAATGTTTGGTGACGTCCATGCATTCCAGACTTCAAGCAGTCATTGCCTGCAAAGGATTCTCACCATAGTATTAAAAATGAACATTATATTTATGAGTGCGTTAATTTGCCCAATTACATTTGCGTCCCTGAAATAAGGTGAGTGTTATGAAAATGTTTGCAATTGCTAGACGTTTCATATATCTTTGTTCAACCCCTTGAATTAAAGATGAAAGTCTGCACTTCAATTGCATATTGGTTGTTTATTTTCAAATCCATTGTGGTGGCCAGAGCCAGAATTATGAAAATGATGTCAGTGTCCACTGTATATGCACAATAAACTGTATTTTTCCTATAAAGGGAAATGCATATTGCAATTACTGCATAGCTATTTTTTACTTTTGGAGAACAAAAAAATAATTATATTTATTTGACTAAAAAATTATTAATATGCTAAATACAGCATACTTACAGGGTTATTCACTAAAGGGTGAAGAGTTTGGAGAAGGCAGGAGAAGGGAACATGCTAGGCCAAAATAGCTGATTTGGAAAAATTCTCCATTTCAGCTCACTTTCCAGTTCAGCGATGTTGTCCTAGATTGTTCACTTCTCCTGCCTTCTCCAAACTCTTCACCCTTTTGTGAATAACCCTGTTAGTATTTCTACAATTCATTTTAGCGCTCATTGGCTAAAGAATATCCCGTTTAGCTTTGAAGTGTCCAAAAAATGTAAAGGTTATATTTTTTTAAATTAACCATCACGTCCGCTCCTTTTACTGATCGGTCGATCCAAACCACATTGGTGAAGAAAGGGGCTTCTGCCTATATATGGGATGGACATTAAGAGGTTCTTCAACAGAACTTCTTTCAAATGTTTCATTTTTTGCTTCCTCTGTGATGGCAATTTTGCCAAGATGACATTGAGACGATGGGTATGGAGGTGACTGGGTGCATATTTTTTTCTCACACAGCTGGGAAAGAGATGACCTGCTTGGTCAAGGATACAGTTTGGACACTTATAGTGAGGTTGAAGCCTACGCTTGGCCCCAGCCTGCGTAGCACCTTGCTGCGTAGCATGTTCGGCCGACCCGAAGTGCAGGAGGAGTTCGACTCAGCCGATCCAACATCTGGACCGGCTAAGCCGAACCTCCGGCAGGCTACTCGCTGCTGTTCGGTCTATTCTTATAGATGCCGAACAGCAGTGAGTGAATAGCCGAATGCCGCTGAGCGGCATTCGGCTCGGCAGTTCTGCTTGATCCCTCAGAGGGACCGAGCAGAACAGAAAAATAGTTAAAAAAGTACAAAAAAATAAATAGAAAACAATTGTGCAGAGCCATCAATGACAGCTAGCTCCGCCCAACTGTTTTCTATTGTCCGGCAGTTTTGCTGCCATAAAAAAACGAAAAAAAAAAAACTCTCCCGGGCGCTCTGGGAGTCTCCCGCTCCCGGCCGCCCAGGAGAGAAACACTGCTTTTTCTTTTTTTTCTTTATTCTGACACGGAGCCGTGTCTGAATAGAAAAATAAAATAAAAATGTTTTTGCCCATAGGAATGCATTGCTACATTACTGTTCGACTGAGCCGCTCGGCCACGTTCGGGAGCTTTACGGGCTATTGTGAATAGCCCGTACAGCACCCCTTCAGTTCTACTGATGCAGAATGCCTATTGGAATACAGTGATCACTCTCTTTCTCAGTTTAGGTTTATCTGTCTTGTATGGTTGGTTGAAAACAGCACACAATTAAGATATCATATCTTTCAACTAATTTTATTTCATCAGCCAGTTAGCAAAGATTCTGACTGGATGAACATACTCGTGGGCAAGCGTGTACAAATCTGTATTTATTGTTGCTCTTGAGGTAAATCCTATAGTCTGTTAAGACTAATGGGAAACAATAGTCTGTCTTAGACAGTGACTGCTTTTGTCTGGATAGTTAGAAAATGCCTAGACAGAGCTGCCTAGTTCAGTTTAAAAGATGCAGAACATATGGATGAGAAGTGTAAGAGAAAATTCTAAAAAATTGTTTGTCAGAGCATTTGATAAAGCCATCATTGTGTCAACTAATTTCATTTGAAACCCCTTTAAAATTGTTGAGACCTGTCCAGACTTGCTCTTTGAATAGAATTCCAGCCGTAGTAAACAGGTTTCTTTAATTGCCTATGAAATTAAGGAAAAAATAATAGAAAGCAAAGTTTTTCTTTAAATGTAAAGATATATTGCATATTTAGAAATATATTTATACTAGACTCTATTTATAGTGTAAATCCACTTTTGCATACACTATACAGAAACGTTTACTTGTATTGTTCATTCATACATTATAATACCTTACATAATTGTTTTAACAAACGAATGTTCAAAACCATGAAAGTTCTAATTCTGGATAAAAAACTCTTCCTAGCATATGTGCACTACAATAAGTAGGATTTTCACAACTGAGGACCACATTAACTATTAGAAATTTGTTTCTTCAGATTAGAAAAGATAAACATTTTCCAACCTGAGCTTTAGATATTTCTCATCATAGTGGGCAAACGATTGTCTATTTTCCCATGTTAACTATTAGAAAATCAAACAAGTGTTCAGAAAATGATTTTTTTTAACACATTTCTACTGGTGTATGGCCAGCTTATTTTAGACATTATATTCTCATATTTATCTCTCCAGATGCTGCAAAATGGCTCTACCTAGAGTTTGTTTTAAACAAAAGAGCGTATAGGACAATGTGCACACTTAAAATGCTCCCAAGTTTTGTAACAATGGACTTAAATGGTGGATATGTACAAAACAACCTTTGTTAATGTCGGTGCCGAAGTACCTGTTCTTTTGTTTTGTTGTTAAATAGTTGTGCATAGTGGGGAAGCACAACTTTGTAAAAAGGCCACAAAAGCCTGGCCTGACGCGACATGACATATACTTGTGTAGTTTCTAGAAACCTGTTATAATAAAAATCTGACTTACATGGCTTAATTCCAAGTAGGGGTGAGTGAATGTGCAAACTTAAATCCAAATGCCACTGAAGTATATGAGGGTGAACAATTCTTAAAAGAAACAGTTCTAGGCATTTCCAAGGCTAATAGGCAAAGGATTGTCAAACAAAGGGCATGGGGAGCTGGGCATTGTCCTGGGTGGCATGTACTAATGCTAAAATACATTTTTAAAAATGCTTTTAACCTCCCTGGCGGTATAATTATGCAGGATTTTAGCATGCCAAAGCAGTACATTGTTTTTCATGGAAATTTGTTGTTTTATATTGTAGGTCTGTAATTCTTAGTAAATCTTAGGAATAACTCACCTAAATCTGTACAAACAAGAGTTCAGTAGACATTCCGGGTATGATAAAGTTTGAAACACGAAATCATAAATTATAATATAATAAATAATTATAAAAAATTATAATATAATAATACATTTTTAAAAAAAAAAATGGTCCAGTAAATGGGAATTCTGGGGGCGCTGCCTGATCCGTACCACAGTCAATAGAGTACAGTAAAAGTGCAGGCAGGGCACTGGACAAAGCATACAGAAAAAAGAAAGAAAGTACCTAGAGATCCTCACTCTGTTCAAGAGCCTCTCTTGGCTGAACAAATCGTTTTTCTTGTGCACTTGACAAAGCACTAGGCGCAAAATTGAAGTGAAATAGTTTGATACATATATGTAATTACAGCAGATTACATTGTATTGTGGGTATTCTGTATAAATGTCATGTTTGCACTTTTGAATTTCCCGCCGGCTCCGCCCCCCGCTGTGACGCCCGAAAACGAAACTGAAAGCCGAATGCCGGCATCGGCCGGGCGCACACAGCAGAGGACACCGCGGGCTCGCAGGGACAAGGTAAGTGACACTTTTGCACAATCCCGAGTGTGGCTCGGGGTTACCGATCTTGGTACTGAAAATTAACCCCGAGCCACACTCAGAAATACCGCCAGGGAGGTTAAGCTGGGAGAGGGTCCACCTTTTTATGCGACTTCTAGAGTGACAAGGAAAAAACACCAACCCTTCCAATTGCATGCTTGGGAGATGCCTTTATGCTGTATATGGTGTTAAGGAACAGCGTCACGAACAGCGTCAGTAACACTGCATTCCGGCATCACATCATTTGCATGTGTAATACTTTTTTAACTTTTATATTATTGTTTGGTTTAATAGAGCAACAGCATCCCAATCTGATTAATTATATACAATATAGGATCATAAATGTATTTTTTAGATAGTTGTGGATGTAAAACCAGAATTTGTTAACCAATGGTAACAGGCCTGCATTGACTGGTGGGAGTAGCAGCCACAAAAGATCTAAAAGTTTTAGGAAATTGCACTCTTAAAAAAAAAATTAATCTTAAGCCATATTTGTACACATTGGTCAGTGGCACAACAGTTTGATTGTATAGTTTAAGAGCTTTTTTTGCAGTTCAACGCTGAATTGTCTTAAAAGTTTAATAGCATGTCAAAACAGAGTTCGCCAATACAGTTCAAAACTACATTCCCAAAACCCTGCCCCATCCCCCATATTCCCCCAAAAATATTAAACTATAGATTTCAGGTATATTTTGGGTAGAAATTGGCCAGCATCAAGAAAGTATTTGAACACTTCCATTTCCCTATTTGAACACTTGAATAGGCAGCAGATTGAAAAAGCTCTCCAATTTGGGGTTCTGCTCTCAACACAACTGTTGTGGTTTCTAGCCCCTGCCTGCAGTGTTTCAGCCTTTATACAACTAACAGCCATTTGGGTACCACATGCATGAGGAAACAGATGCACCAAAGCCCTCAGTGGCAGCAGCACCTCAATGATACTGGTCAACTGGAAAATGGATACACTCATAAAAAGGTCTTTGAACACCCAAGGCAAAGAGGTCATAGTGCACCCCCTCCTGCTGAAAAGCCCTGGGTGACTGTCCCTTCTGTCTACCCCTTGGTCCGGCCCTGCCCACACTCCTCTTTCACCTCATACCATGCCCACCATCTTAATGCCAGCTTGGCAAAACTTTACAGCTGCTTTCCTTCCATCTGGTGGAGTCGGTCCCCTTGTGCAAGTTTATGACGTATGCTGCACCAGAGTGCTACACACAAAGCTATGCCTGCCCCCCATCAGCATGTGTAACTGTAATGTCTCTGTATCTCTGGACCAACCAGTCAGCATCAGGATCCACATGACAGCAGACAGTAGTCCAATAAGCATAGGCAGTAATGATTCATCCCGAAGGGAACACTAGGCACATTTGAGGGCACAATGCTAGAACTAGTGGTGCTGCCCTGTGTTCTGCACCTTTCTGATCGTGACACTGCTGGTACCTCTCTCCTCTTCTCCTCAATGGCCTCAAATGGTGGCAGCTCAGAATCACAAGTCTCCCCAGGCACTGCAGAGCCTATCCAATGGCCAGGCACAATTCAGCCACACTGTTTTGAAGCTGCTATGCCTAGGAGAACAGATGCCACACTGGGCCAGAGATTAGTTACGCTCTTAAAAAACAGGCAGATCCAAAGGTGGCTGACACCACCCCATCTTGTGCCAGGCCAGGTGTTGTGTGACAACAGAACAATACCTGATAGCCACCCTTAGGTTGGGAAACTTTACACACATACTTTTCCTGGTATACTGTATCTCCTGAACATGGCGATGCAGCAGCACCTGATTAGATACCTTGGCTTTCAGGATTTCCTGGTGCAGGAAGAGTGTCCGACCACTTTAGTTTTTCATACCCATGATGTGTTTGCCTGGCCAAAATGTAGTGGTAACACAAGCTTCCTGCTAAATGCCTGATATTCAATACACCCACGTTGGCCATGCTGAAGTGGCTGCACCAGCAGCACCAGATCAATGCCTTACCAGTGGCTCCTGATTAGGGTGAGATTCTACAAGTGGCATATTGTTAACCATTTGTACAATTTGATTTTAAAATACTGTATATACAGGAAGATTTATCACAATAAGGACAGAAACACAGCTAAGAAGGTATTGCTTATTAGTAAAATTAATGATGTATTTGTTTAGATAGCTGCAACATTTAGGCTGACCATCCATGGTTTGAATTTCAGCTGATAAATTGCTGGGTGGAAAATTATTGGCTGAAAATTATCAGCTGAACTGCATCCAACTGATTTTACTCTGAGCACCAGTGTAAGGAGGGAGTCTACACTGATAACCAAAGTAAGGTAATAGGAGCATTCGTATTGACCACCAGTGTAAGGGGTAATTTACATTGACCACCAATGTAATGGGGGCATTTACATTGACCACTGATGTAGAGGGCACATTTACTCAGAGCGCCAATGTAACATGGGTATTTACACTGATCACCAACCATGTTGATTAGCCAAGGGCCTTATTCCCACATCCCGTACCCTAAAAGGGATGTGAGTATGGTATGCAAGGGATGACTTCTAGGAATCTGGAAGCCACCTTATGTCCAACCTAACCTTAAAGCGAATGACTACTCCATGTTATTCATTTACAAAAAAGTTTAAATAGTAAATAAAATACCCACTCAGTGAAAAAAGTATTTTATTAAGAAAAAAAACAAAAAAACAAACAAAAATGTCCCCTGATGTAAATCCAAGCTCAGTCATGTCTTCCAGTGATGTAGGTAGATCGATGTCAATCACAATGACCCATCATGCTCAACAATCTTCACCTAATGCTAATTTTTCTATATATAAACAAAGAGGCTGGGGAAGTTGGATCACATCATTGACCAAATATGGTCATGACTATATTTGGTCACTGACGTCACCCAGGATCCCCAACCTTTTTTTTTTTTTACAAACAAACCATGGGAATCTGTCATTTAGTAGTGGTAGTGCTACTGCTGTTAAATGACTGATCCCCTGGTTTGTTTAAAAACAGAAGCCGGCAGGGGATCTGTTATTTATTAGTGGTAGTGCTACAGCTGCTAAATGACAGGCCACTGTTTGAAATAAAATAAGTCATTTTAAAAAAAAGATTATACTGCTCCACACCTTTATGTGCCGGTTTAATGCATCCCCAAAACATTATATTTAAAGGATTTGCATATTTGTCATCTTGTCCTTTATGCTACATTTAAATACCCTTTCCCGACTGGAGGTATTTCTTTTTAATTTCTAACAACAGTTTCTATTTAACAAACACTTGCTTATTGTCCTTGAAAAATCCAGAAAAAAACCCACGAAATTCCCATAGACTTCAGTGGGGTTATGTGCTATGCCCGGGTTTAGCCCATTTTTTTCTGGGTTCATTGATCCTTCTGTGAAATGAACTTTACACAGTTTGATCATCCTTAGTGACCAGTTTCCTAATTGCTGACTCCAGGTCACCCACTTCCACCTCTGTTGCCTCAGTATTAGTGAATCTTACTCTCACTGTAAATGACCAGTAGAGGGGTGCAATAGGGCTAGGCAAGAACCAACAAGACGTAAAATAGATAAAGATGGTCTCTTTAATGTGTTTACATAGTGCCAACAATTTTATGCAGCGCTTTACATATTGTGCATTCAAATTGGTCTGATCCAGCCAATTGGATGACATTTGTTCTGTCTGTGATTACTAGTAGTTTGGCTTGATCAGGACCAAGGGAAAATCTGATGGGCCAATTAAATTCTTATATCTATGCCTAGCTGCCTGGTTTCCATGCCCAGCTTTATGAGGTGACAGTCTATCACTTGGTGCTTGATGTAACAACACAAACAACAATACTTTGAAAATGTCTGCCTTAGAAAACAACAAAATGGAAAATCAGTTTTGTTCTTATTCAGATCTGATTTTTACTTCAAAGATCATTAGATAAAGCAAGTTTTTTTTATTACAAGAATTAAACAAGGATTTTGATTTAACTGTCCCAGTATAAAGCAGCCATGCTTTTGTTTAATACGTACAAAAAAATGCACCGTTATCTTTCCTAGTTGATATGTTCTTCGGTTTAACTGGCACAGACCTGGCCACAGTATTTGACACAGGAAATGTAGAGAAAATGAGGCCAATCAATCATGGCATTTGATACATTGCCTTATTATAACACATACAGTGTATCACTTCCCCCTCAAATTATCAGTCACAAAGAATTGCACAGAGCATGTGAATGAATCTGAGAAAAAAACAAACTTTCACATATAATTATATCGTTATTGACCTAATAAATTGCTTAGCTGTGCGCTTTGTGATTGTGTGTTGGTTGCACTGGCTAACTGGAGTTTGGAGAAAAGGAATTAGACTATAGGATTCAATGCATCTAGGAATGTATATGTAATGCACTGGCACTTTGTAGGTTACAGCTTTATAACATCATCATTGTTATCCTACATTAAGTTTAAAAAAAAAACACATGTAAATTGCGTGTCTCAGTACATATTTCTGTAGATGGTGTTTGGTCTGTACAGTAGACCAAATTTGCAAAATACGTCCATTTATTGACGTGCATCGTGGTAGAAAACAACGAACGTTTCGGGGTCACAAAGGATCCCCTTAATCAGGGACGTTCATTGTTTTCTACCACGATGCACGTCAATAAATAGACGTATTTTGCAAATTTGGAGTGCCGGTGTCTCTGCTTCTGCTCATGATTGTTACGGCTGCCAGCCGTTGACTACCGCAGCACCCAATTCTTAAAGGGATTTACGCGGTCAGGAGTGCGATGGGACCATGCACTATCTATGGTCTGTACAGTAGGTGCCTTATTCCAGGCTTTATTCTTACCCTTTTTCTTGTGTTTTAAGAGGGAAGCCAGTTTTATTTGGGCCCCCAACTCAATCACTCACAGTTATTTAAAAAAACAGATAGGTTTGTGTCAGTTTAGATGGGGGCATGCTTGATTAATATGCTTTTTACTATGCTAAAACCAGCCTGGTATGCCTGTTATCTCGTGGTAATAGGATGAGCCTCGCTCTAAAATATTGAAAAACAACTACCACTGCTCCTGAAAAGTGCACACAAATACCTGTTTGTGACCCATAGCTATTTCCTTTGGGTTTACTGATCCCCTTTACATTTGGCCTAATGTTACAACTGAGAAATATAATCTGTTAGTTACAGAAGAATTGACTGATGGCTTTTGCCTGAGCAGCTTAAGCAGCATGAGGGCAGGCACACCTAAGTCTCTTAGCTCACATTGAAGCTAATATACTACATTAAACATAGTTGTCTTGACACCAGACAGGTGGTGCTGGGCAGAGCAATATCTCAAACAATGGTGCCTGCATAGCTTGGGTGTCGGCATCCGTGGGTGGTAGGAGGGAGCTGCATGGGACCAGTGTCACTCTTTCACAGGTAAATATCCAATTACCCCCAATGATTTCACTGAAAACCATTGTTTAAGGAGGCACCTCAACACTGACCACGAACATAAGCACACTTCATTATTGATGACCAACAAAGGGAGTCTTACACGAACTACTGTGCACATTACATAGTCCCAACAGCTTCACTCAGTTAGCTCTACTGTACATTACATAGTCCTGAATTCTGTACTCTGGTACATACAATTAATCAAGTTTTTATTGTCAGAACAGTTGATGGTTGCTAGGTAATCTTTAAATGATTTAATGAAGTTTTTCTTTGAGGTTGTCTCAGACAAAATGTGATTTTTTTTGTCATTACTTTGTGTGCAGAAAACATATGTATTAGAAGGGGTTCACTTTTTAAAAATCCTTTTTGCTGACCAGCTTATATTAAGTAACGTTAATAAGCAACTTTGATGTTCTGCAACAACTGAGACAGTCATTGTTGAATACTGAGTTTCATGAACTCAATCTTCCAACTTGCCACAGTACCCATAGAAATAAAATGACAGCCATCCAGTCTGGCTAAAGTGTGCACAAATCTTATGTCTGAGGTGGTACCTGAACCTGCAAGGAGGCTGCTTTCATGGGTAAGAATGGAAAACCTTTCGCTCCCTTCTGACAGGTTGTAGGTAGCCTGCTTCTGCCTACTGTGCCCCTCTGCTCTCCTTTTAAACTAATTAAAGTTCAGCTCAGTCAAGCTTTTATGTTAGAGTGCTCTGTAATGACAGCTTTCCCTGAGAGCAGACAGACCAAGTCAGTTGCTATGGGCAGCTTGATTGCTGTTACTCTTTTGACTCATTAAGTTGTGAGTGTAAATTAGAGTTTGAGCTAGTCAGCTCTGTAAGCATGCTTTTTCACAGAGGGGCTAAGAATAGACAAATAAACGTGAAAAAAGGAGCCTGGAGCTCCACACACTGGCTGTAAATGTACGTATGCAACATTACACTACCTGACTAATTATTATTATTTTTATTATTAATAATATTATACAGGATTTATAGTGCGCCAGCACTTTGTACGGTGCTTTATAAAATAAGGGGAAACAGTACAGTTACAATACATGTCCATACATGAGGATTAGATGGGCCCTGCTTATGAGCGCTTACAATCTAAAAGGAGGGGCAAGTGATGTAGAAGGTAATAACAAGGGATGCACCAATACCGTTTTATTGGTATGAAGTAGGAGTACCAATATTTATATTTCGGTACTCATCAATACCGAATACCAATACCGGTACTTCTGGTAGCATGGTGTCGGCTTCCCGGGCAATCAGGAAGCCGGGCAGCATGCCATTACCCACTGCCCGGCTGCCTCGGAAGCCAGCTACATGCTGTTTGGCTGACTCAGTGCTGATTGGCCCGGGAAGTCGGCTTCCCAGCCAATTAGCATTGAGCTGGCTTTCCAGCCAATCAGGAAGCTAGGAGGCGGGTCATTACCCACGGCATGGCTTCCTGATTGGCTGGGAAGCTGGCTTGATGCTGTTTGGCCGTGAAGCCGGCTTCCCGGCCAATCAGCATCGAGCCGGCCAAACAGCATGGAGCTGGTTTCCCGGCCAATCAGGAAGCCGGGCCTCGAGTTATTACCCGCGGCCCAGCTTCCTGGTTGGCTGAGAAGCCGGCTCCATGTTCAGTCGCGGCACTGCCGGCAGAGGAAATCTCGCTCTGACCTGAAGTTCCGGTATCGGGATAAGTATCTGAACATTTGAGTAAGAGTACTCTCCCAAATACTCGATATGGGCACCGAAACCTATACTAGTATCGGTATCGGTGCATCCCTAGGAATAACTGTGAAGGATGAGCTGATTGAGAGATAGTCGTACAGTAAAAAATATATATACATAAGTATATACATATACGAATATAAGCTAAAAACTAAGAGAGCTACTAAACACTCACAAATATACCCAAATACGTGACACTCTACATCACCTGCCCCTGACGAGGACTTGACTGACGAAAAGTGTGTAGGGCAGAGTTCTCTCAGATGTGAGAGTGGACGGAGGTGCAGCTGCTTGGAAGTGCTGTGTTTATATCTGCTTACTGTTGAACTCTATCACTGCATACTCTTGTGAGTAATGTTTTTAGGTGTTTTTATTGGTGTGCACTATGGTGTGTGCTTTTTTTCATTTATGATACCGCATGGTGGGGAGAGCTGTCGGGGAGATTTAACGTCCAATTGGCTGTAGATCGCTATAGACCAGAGGGATACAAGCTGTATAGTCCATACACGGAGCTTGAAAAAGGGGCCAGCGTGGTGAACGACATCAGAGTTGTACCATCAGACGAGCAATCATCACCCATTCGGCAAAGTGATCAGATTTATGAGACCTATTTATTAGGTTGCAGGGGAAGTTGAGAGCATCACTGAAAAGCGTTAACACTAAAGACACTGACTGAGTTGTATGTGTGATGTCTCCTGGGATGTGGTATTCCTTACCTTGAGCACTATAATCATTTCAGACATTGAGTCGTACAGTTTTTAGTGAGGAGGCAGGATAGGCTTCCCTGAAGAAATGTTTTTTTCAGGGATCGCCTAAAGGCAGACAGAGTAGGAAATAGCCTGATAGACTTGGGTAGGGTGTTCTAGAGCATGAGAGAAGCTCTGGAGAAGTCCTGAGGTGAGTGAGGGAGGAGGTGATGAGGGGGTTAGAGAGTAGGAGGTTGTGGAATGAGCAGAGAGGATAATTTGGGAAATATTTAGAATTTTTAAGACCAGGTTGGTGATGAAGATGGGGGAAGAGTTGTGGATGGCTTTGTATGATGTTGTAAGTACAACACTATACAAAGCCAGTCAGTGGCATGGCCACTGAAAGGTTGGTAGGGTGGATGAATCTTGCAACGCCATTATTGGTAGACTGAAGGGAGGATAGCCTGTATAAAATTAGGCCAGCAAGAAGAGAGCTGCAATAGTTGAGGCAAGAGATGACTAAAACATGGATTAGTAGCTTTCTGGTGTTGTCATTTGGTCAGTGATTGGATGTAGGGCCTGAAGCAAAGGTCAGAGTCCAGGATTACACTTAGCACCCTGGTATGTGTAGAGGGGCTGATATTTGTGCTATTGATCTCAATGGAGAAGTTAGGGAAGGGGATAAGGAGGAGGAAATATAATATAAATACAAATAATAAACATGTAAGACTTATTTGTTAGTCCTAAACATAAGAAAAACTAAGATTGAACATAGCAAATCACTGTATGATCCTTTGAAAGAAACACTACAGCAATGCAAATGTGTGATTTGTTTCTTGTTCACTTTAGATATGACATGGTAGTTGGATTACAGTGCCATAAATTGCATATTAAAAGGTGTGGAAGGGTTGCCAAGACACCCAGGTGCTGTCCCTGTATTAAGGAAATAACAGTAACTGGTCACAAATATCAACACAGCCGATTGCTAGTTTCCCAAACTACGATAAGCCAGTGGTGTCCATTGTTACCCACAGATAGAGATCATTGTGTGGTTTAGCTTAAATGATCTGAGCCAGACAAAATAACAAATGTCTAATGTTCATAAGTACCTTTAAACATGAGTGATACTGTTTGTATCTGACAGCTGCTTTATTCTAGTTGCATTGACTGGTAAAGGCAAACCACCATTTAACCATTTTCATGGTAATCTGGCCACTGAGAGTTGTCCCTCTATGTGATTACCTGACTATAAAACACATCACTTACTCCACAAGTGTTAGGACACTATTGTTTAGCTCAGCATGATATAGGGGTTTAAAGTAAACAACAAGTTAGTAAAAAGAAGCCTCATTAAAGAGGTGTGATTTGCAGTAAGAATATTAGATAGAGAAAATAAAACCTGATTACATATCATATAATGTTTCTTTAAATTCACTTTCTATACAATTAAGGGTAGAAAAAAATGAATAAACAGACTTCTAGCATGAGCTACATTAAACACAGAACAAACAGGACTCCCTGCTGCAGCCCATGGAGTCCTGCGAGCCCCTTTGTGTTCCACTTTTACTACAAGCTTTACGATATGTGAGTGCATTTTATTATTTCGCTCTTTGATTAAATCTTAATCTAGTACACTGTTTTGGGGTGCTTGCTCTGGGTTTATTCTATTTTAGTTCTGTGGAACCACTTCTGTCTTTTCAAGCTGCAGAGCATTGGGACATGTAGTGCACTTTCTCATTCTGCTATTGGCATTGATATGGTACATCTATTAAACACTAAAAGTTGCATATGATTGAATGGCATTTTTGCTTGTCTTCTTGAATTTTTAGTGGGTCCTAGACTTCTTTTTTGACTTATGTATTCTAATTATATAGCACACAGTATTTATACTTGTAATATTTCTTAGACACTCAGTATAATGGCACAGTGATAATAGTTAGAGTGACAGTTTTTTAGTTTACATATTTATTTTAGTTATTCTAGCATGAACTGAATAGAAGTGAAATGTTGTATGAGCTCTCTAAGGAGAGGCATAATGTGTTGTGGTTATATCAATACGAGAAATAACCAACTAAATAAATATATAAAAATAATCTATAGCCTTTTAAAGTTTTCTTTTATGCATGTGAATATAATTACTTTAAAATAAACTATTTCACCAATGTATATTAAAGCTAATCTCCAGAGATGAATTAAATTATACAGAATTGCATTGAATGGCTTACTTTTCTCTTGGTGCTATGCTCCTCCAAGCTTCCTCAGTAGTTCTTTAAAATCTCTAGCACACTTTTGGATATCTAGCACTTCCTGTTTAAAAGACTTATCACCCCTGTCTAGAATATGTGTGGTTGGTTACTGGTTTCCATAGCGTCGACTATTAGTGTGAGTTCCGGTTTAATGTCATCAAGTAAGAACTGCCTGATTCAGTGGAAATGCATATTAACATGTACAGTATGTAAACCTCATCAATGATCTTCTCTTATTTGCTTTCTTTTGGTCTGTTAAATATACCATGGAAAGCATCTGTAAAAAAAACACCTATTGATCCCTCCAGAAATCCAGTGCTGTCCTGTACACTTGCAATTTTATCTCAGTGTTATCAGGAAATGTTTTAGGAATATGGAACCCTGACCCCCCCACCCCATGTTATGGAGATGATGAGAGTAAGAGATGTTCTGTAGTCCTAAAACACATTCTGTCCTAGTGGGACAACGTTTCTTCTCCATAGATACAGTTCTAAGGTTTAGATACACTTTAAGAATGACAGTGACTGTCCCTGCCCAGCTCCGGCCACCTCCCTTGTGAACCTTTGGCACCAGCATAGAATGGACTTTTCCTTTCTTAGATGATGTCACTCACAAGCCATTTATTTACTACTTTAAACACTGGTGGAGCAAGGTAGGTATGATGCACTGATTGAGGGATGATGTTGAGGGATAGAGGGAGGTAGTTGACCAGAGAAGCATCCCAATTTGCCAACTGATTACGGATTTCCTCACAGAAGGTAATCCTGTTCTTTACTGTTCTATTCCCCTAATGCATTTTTTTCTCGAATAATCTCTAGGTACAACTTCTTCTACTTGATTTTTTCTCAACAGTCATTTGGCAAGCCATTTAACTGGTATGCTGACTGTAGATGTCTGTCATACGGATAGCCAGTACCATGAAAAATTACTGTAAGCGAGCACAAATGTGATTGTTTCTAAGCATATTAAGTGGTAACAGCAGTGTTTAATAAAGTGCCTTATTTTAAGCCCTCAGTCCACTTTTTAAACAAAACAAATTGGTATCCAGACCTTAGGTGCAGACTTTACTTGCTTGTCACTGCCCTGGCCAACACATTGCTGGGCATTGTTTACAGAATGGTTGGTGCAGGGGGTGCCTGCTGTAGTACACATGCGCTGGAGCCTGGCCATTGAGAATAATAGTCTGGCTGCCTCTATGGGGTCTTTATATACTTACTTAATATTTATCGGGACCTACTCAGTGCTCATGGCATAGATCATCACTCCCAATAACTTCTCTTTTTTCACTTACTGAAAAATGCACAATAAATAAGGCATGATACTCTCCTTAAAAAAATGGGTTTTTCACTAATTCTAATACTAATTCTAATAATTCTAATTAATTCTAATTTGAATGAAGTTTTGACAACAAGAACAGTGAGTAATCAGGTTTGATTTTGTGCCAAAAGCTTTCAATAACAATAAGAGTGGCATAGTGGTTAGCGCATCTGCCTTGCCACACAAGGGGTGCCTGGTTCGAATCACGGCCAGGTCACTATCTGCAAAGAGTTTGCATGTTCTCCCTGTGCTTGCGTGGGTTTCCTCTGAGTACTCCGGTTCCCCCCCACACTCCAAAGACATGCTGGTAGGTTAAATGGCCCCTGTCTCAATTGGCCCTCGTATGTATGCATGTGACATAGGGACCTTAGATTGTAAGCTCCTTGAGGGCAGGGACTGATGTGAATGTGCACTATGTAAAGCACCAGTAATACATAATTTCTATATACACTGTGCATAACTGTATTGCTTTGTAGTTACCCTGGGTTTTATATATTAAAACATATTGTATGATGGGAAGAACAATCTCAAACACAAACAAAATGATTATTTAATAAAAAAACTGTGACCCTGACTCATCAAGCTTCACATGATATACGATAACATAGGCTGAAAGGCCACTTTAGCATGTCTTAAGTTCAGTTTACTGTACCTTAAATGCTATTGCAGCTTGATGAATCAGTGCCAATATGTACTCACTATCAGAATGAGTATAACTGGGTCAGTAATATTAATGTATTTTCACTTATTTTTTTTGTGACTGCTATCATTTTATAGTGTTGTTTCTGATTGTTTGCCCTTTGAACAGTAGCAGATACCTTTTAGACTGTAATTGTGCTGTACTCATTGTGATCACTTATATTGATAACATTTATCAAAAATGACTATCTGTATTGTGTGATTTCCCAGTAATCTGGAAAGTCATTTTCAGTGATATCTCATATTGTTATCAGAAGCTAGCAATCATTTTTGCACCTAGAATGTTATGATTTTCATTTTTATTTATTAAATATTATAGAAACAAAAATTCAGTCTATGGGAAGTGTTACCTATAGTAGTTTATCAGATTTTTATCTTTCATTCTCTCAGTGCAGGAGGATGATTTGCCATGGCCAACACAGACTTGAATGAAATAGTTCTTCCCTGTCTTCAGTTTGACAGAGTTCATGACTTTCTATTAAAACACTGTATATAAGGATGTGCACTTCGAACTGTTGAACAAAGAGTTTCATATGAACAAATGCCCAAAACTAAATAATTCCTGCTAATGCTATATTAAAGGAAACCCATTAAGAGAGAACTATACAAGCTGCCATTCAGAGATCGGCAAGGTGTCCGTACACAGAAACTGGTGTTCGTGAGGGGCCCTTGCAGGATCCGCCGCCTAGGACTGAAACAACTAATTATGCAGCCTCCTCCTATCCTTCTCCCCTGGATGATCTCCTCCTCCCCAGGATGAATAGGGTCATTCCGATGTAAGCTGGAGTCCCAGGAGCAGGGACTGTTCCCTTTCGGGCCCCGTGGCCTCCCTTATGTCTCAGCCTTCTCCTCCTCCCTAGGCTGCTCATAGTGGACTGTGGACAGACTTAATAAGAGATGTACAACAAGTGCAAGTAGTATGTACATTGTGTTGTATGTGTGCTGTGTGTGTACTATGTGTTATATGTGTGCTGTGTGTGTATTATGTGTTATGTGTGTGCTGTGTGTGTACTATGTGTTGTATGTGTGCTGTGTAACGTGTTTTTTGATGGTTTTAAATTGAAATGTACCTCGGTGTCCTTCAATAAAGTCTTACTTTGGAAAATGTCCGCCACCTCCTTGGTCCGTGCCTATCCCTGCTGCCATTGCCAACCTTCCCTCCTAAAACTGCTAGTTATCTTGCCGTCATAATTATGCTTTGGCTTCGACTACTTTGAACCACTGACCTGAATCATGTGCAGATATAACAAATTTTGTCTCTGGCTCAGAAGTTTGGAATCCCAGTAAAAACTAGTAAACTTCCATCTTCTGAAGAACATAGCCAGTGGCAGCCTTCATACCTTTTACAGGACTAGTATACATATACATTGATCATATATTGAATATGGATTTGCTGGTTGTCTGCATTGAAATAAAAAACAACAAATTCCAGAGCTCAGTTTTCCCACTGGATGTTCTCTGTACTTTCCATATGTGCAAGCATTTTTACATATCCTAAAAATGCAAGTATAACAATCAAATTCAAATATACCATTGTGCAATAATAAACAAATCCACCCCCCTCATTCTGAAAATAAGTTTCACAATATGATGGGAGTGTTGAGGCCTAATGTGCCGATAATTGGTCCATATATGTAATAGCAAATAGGTATCCACTCATCTATTAAACAGGTAGGAAGGTAAATCAGGGTTCATAGGAATGCCAATATTTCCTCACTGTGTTATCATGCAGTTTGGTTTGTGGAAGATTTGCCAAGGCACTTGTATGACAATAGTTGTATGGAAATAGCTAATTTGCTTGAAACTTATCATACTAAGTATTGTGGCATGTGGGTACTTTCATTTAAAACAGTTCTAAAGTCAAAGCAAATAATATACTGTTATAACATCAGCATTGCCATAGAAATACATACTAGAGTTGCTTTTGATAATGCAATCAAAGTTTACTTGATACAATCCCTTTTATGTAGTGAGCGCTGCCTTCTGTCTGCCCATCATTTCAATAACTTCCTGGATTCCCAGTGTACTTTGCATCTCGTTCCCGCTGCTTGATGTGATGCAATCATGATTTCTCAAGACTACATAGCCCATAATGCACTGCTTCCAGCAAGCAATGATAATGCTACATTGTTTAGATGCTGAATTGTAGTTCAGAAGTTAGGCTCTGTGAGCGCTGTGACACGAGAAAGTACATATTCAGAGGGCTGAGTGAAATTGTGTGCAATGAGGAAGTACATTCTATGGGCATCTTCAATAAGTAAGTTTACAAACTACTAGATCAATATGGTAATTATGAGTATGGTAGAACTTATAGAAATTCAATATACAAAGACATACAGTATTTATTTTACATTTTTGATCATAAATACCCTTTAAGCCACTTCATTAGTCACCAAGGGTATGTTTGCATGACTGTGCATCTGTATGTAAGAGGAGTGGCAGAAAGGAATCAGTAGCATATCTTACAGATACAGGGGAAATCACAACTGGATTAAAGAAGGTGGGGCTATTGTCTGTAACAAATAATCATTTTCCATGTTTCATATTGCATTTTAGATTAGAGATTTAAAACTAAAGTCAAGTTTGTCACTAACAGGCCAGACTCCCATTTACACATTCAAAGACAAAGCCCTAATGAAAGCTTTCTACAGCCAACATAGTTGCAAAGTTAGACTAAAAAAGATTTCTATTGAGTCCAACCAATAAAAAAAAATTGACAAATAAATAAATGAGAAGCTTGCGTCTACAGATTCCAAAATCCACAGTTGCTCCAGAGGAAGGCAAAAACTATTATACCAAAACTCTTTCAATTTGCTCCAACAAGGAAAACAATTCCTTGCCCTCTAAGGCAATTGGGTATTCCCCGGATCAAGAATCTACAGTACATACAGTGTGTCTGTGTATA
>NW_017306594.1:581357-592232 GCF_000935625.1 Nanorana parkeri | reverse complement strand
ATATATATATATATATATATATATATACATACATATATACACTATATTACCAAACGTATTGGGACACCTCTCCAAATAAATGGATTCAGGTGTTCTGTGAAATTTCCTTGCTACTAAATATTCCACGGTCACCTGTTAGTGGTATTATAATAAAGTGGAATCAACTGGGAACAACAGCAACTCAACCACAAAGTGGTAAGCCACGTAAAATGACATAGCGGGGTCAGCGCATGCTGAAGCGCATAGTGCGCAGAAGTCGCCAACTGTCTGCAGAGTCAATATCTACACACCTGCAAACTTCATGTAGCCTTCAGATTGGCACAACAACAGTGCATCGAGAGCTTTATGGAATGGGATTCCATGGCCGAGCAACTGCATTCAAGTCTTACATCACCAAGTGCAATGCAAAGCGTTGGATGCAGTGGTGTAAAGCATGCCGCCATTGGACTCTAGAGAAGGGGAGACGTGTTCTCTGGAGTGATGAATCACGCTTCTCTGTCTGGCAATCCGATGGACATGTTTGGAGGTTGCCAGGAGAAGGGTACTTGCCTGACTGCATTGTGCCAAGTGTAAAGTTTGGTGGAGTGGGGATTATGGTGTGGGGTTGTTTTTCAGGGGTTGGGCCTGGCCCCTTAGTTCCAGTAAAGGGAACTCTTAAGGCATCAGCATACCAAGACATTTTGGACAATTTCATGCTCCCAACTTTCCCAAGTTTGGGGATGGCCCCTTCCTGTTCTAACATGACTGCGCACCAGTGCACAAAGCAAGGTCCATAAAGACATGGATGAGCATGTTTGGGGTAGAGGAATTTGACTGGCCTGCACAGAGTCCTGACCTCAACCCAATAGAACACCTTTGGGATGAATTAGAGTGGAGACTGCGAGCCAGGCCTTCTTGTCCAAAATCAGTACCTGTCCTCACAAATGCGCTTCTGGAAGAATGGTCAAACATTCCCATAGACACACTCCTAAACCTTGTGGACAGCCTTCCCTGAAGAGTTGAAGCTGTTATAGCGGCAAAGGGCGGGCCAACTCAATATTGAACCCTACGGACTAAGACTGGGATGCCATTAAAGTTCATGTGCGTGTTAAAGGAGAACTATGAGGTGAGTGGTTTTCAGTAGATCGGGAGGTGAACGAACACATACCGGCGTTCGCTCACCTCTCGATCCTGTCATGTCTCTCTGCCGTGACAGGGGAGGGGCTGGATTCCCCCCAGAGGGGGCGGGTACAGCTGGCTCTGCCTTTAGATAGGCAGAGCCAGCTGTCAGTCACGCAGCTGGGCGGATCCCGGCACAATTGTGGGGATCCGCTTCAGCGTCTCAGTATACCGCGAGCAGCTGCTCGCGGTATACTGCGGCGTCTCAGTATACCGCGAGCTACAGCTCCTGAGCCTAGGGTGACGTGAGGACGATAGTTTGTGTCCTCCCGTCACCCTAAGGAGAACTATGGGGAAAAGACTTAATCCCATAGTTCTCCTTTAAGGCAGGCGTCCCAATACTTTTGGTAATATAGTGTATATATAGTTATATTCCGTGCTTTTAGAAACATCAAGTTTTTTTTTTTTTTTTACAATCTTAGTGCCCGGGGAAGGATCATATCCAAATATATTCACTAAAACTGAAGTATATGTTAGTAACTTAATGTACATAGTCCACCAGATGCTTGAATGGGATGTATGATATGATATGATGCATTACTTTTACAGTCTATGGGACCGACCCCCAAGGCAGAAGGCATGCAAGAGAGAGACCCAAAGAAACCTATGCGTGGCTAGCGCAACATATATTTAGGTAAGAGGCTCACACCATTGTGGCAGGTCTTGTGGTACAGGTAAGTAGACATGTGGAGAGGGCAGGGTGGGTTATTGTCGTTCTGAAAGAGAGGTGGTAGAGAAGGCAGAAGGGATAAGAGCACTTTGTGTTAAAGTGCACTTATCCTTTACTGTAAAACTGTTATGTAATCATTACTCATAGACACCAATAATAGTAATTAGCACCAATTTATTATATCCATACATTAAACTATAAGCAGTTTTTGTTTGCACTAAGATGTCATGGTATTAAAATGTAAAAAGTGAAATGTGGTCCAGCTACCACAAATTCTTGTAAACAGAGAGCAGATTTTCAAAGTAATAGAGCTTGAATTCAGTTACAGAATCTTTGTAGACATAGTTAGCATTCCAAGTGCAACTTTTCATTGTTATGGAAATGTAAGTACAGACAATATAGCAGTCTGCTAGCACTATTTATATTTGTGCTAAGTCTGTAATGAGGGTAATCAGGGCTGGAATTATAATAGGAGATTGTGTTGGTATATAAAAATGAACACTTGTCAGCTGCAGGCATATTAGTCTGTACAAAGCTGTGCAAATTCACAGCTTACTGTTAGAATGCCTATTGTCTGTAAGTGCCCAATACAGCCAATATTGCCTTTGTTATAGCTCCGTATCCATCCCTGTGTCACCACATATTTAGAAAAACCTACAGTGGCGTTATTGTGCCATATTATGCCATCTATTTTGCTGTCCAGACTCCCCTGAATGAGTTAATCAACATCCATTCGCATCTACTGATGTAATCTCATTGTCTTAATTTGCTAAATATTGTTTGGCCTGTTCCATAATTACAACAAATCACCCTGCCTCTCGGTAAGATAATTGTATTACAGTCACTTGAGTCAAACACATATTATCAGGTTAAGAATATCTGCCACTGTTTGCAATTTTGCATGGCCCTGAAATAATCAGGAAATCATGGACAGTGAAACAATGGATGCTAGCTCTCTTTTGAAGCTCTGAAAATGTAAATTGGAGCCAAGGCAAAACTGAGGGGACAGCGGAATAGAGAGAACTAAACACTTTGAATGAAGAGTCTGTGCCAAATTAACTGGATCTGTTTTGGGCCCGCGAATGCAAGCATCAGATAAAAATAACAAGCCACACGGCAGAGGACAGGGCGCAGTGCTTCTTCGTAGCCTGGGGGCTGCACATGCCCAGTCTGTCCCTTCATGCTAGAGAAGAGCTGAGAAGCATTCCCTAGCAGAAGGCTGAAGTAAAAGAGGGTCTGTGTTTGATGTATGAGCTTTGGCTTGCCATTGTGAGTCACCCCAGAACTAGCTCCAGGCAAGACAAAAATCTTTTGTGATTAATTAGAAAAACTGGACAATTATGAATTGACTGCACAAAGCCAGTGCACGGTAATATAAATAGTAATGAAGCTGGCTCAATGTGATGAACACACTGTGTTTATCTGAGACCAGGAAAAAGACTGATTTTTTTAGGTAGCCTCAGCTTAAACTGACAACACTGAAACACCCTGACGATTTTGGGGACCTTTCCTGAGCATTTTCTTTGTGTAATATCGCATTTCTACAAAACATGTACAGGTAAATAATATATATTTTTGTGCGTAACTGGTAAAAGTGAATGGAGCAAGGACAACAGTGCACATCACGGAACCTTCCGAATTAGCAAATCTAGCTGCAAGTGGTATCCATCTCCTCAAGCCCCCATTAATATGTCTGGCTAGGCAAAGGAACTGCGATATGCAATTATAATTTTGGCACACAGGCTAATCGTGATGCTGGTAAGCAGTGTTTAACGCCTGTGCTGCCAGATGCGCCTTAAATATATTGCGCCACAATGCGTTGCAGGAACCTCTCCCAGAAAAAAAAAAAATATCAGCATAATAAAAGACAATACTACATTAAGCACAGAAATGTTTACAAACGCCTGCTGTTCTTTTTATTTATTTGTCTGGTTTGTTCCAATCAGAGGTGTCATTTCAGGCTATAATAATTTGTTAAACGGTAATATTAATTTACATGATGACATAATTTACATTGAAATACAGAGTCATGATGTGGTGTCTTTTTTTTTCCTTTCTTTTGCAGTTCCCTCTTCCAGTGTGGAGCAAACTCAGAAGGCTTCCAATATATTGTAAGTGGATGAGAGGAGTAGGCTAAATTCTCACTCATGACCCGGGGTTAATTAGCTCCTCAGCCAGAACAGACTATGCCCTCTAGGTCACTATGCACTGATGTAGATGCAGACTGCGCTCAGCCCCCAATATTGTGCAATGTTAAATAATTACATTTTGATATAGATTTTTGCATTATTTAGCTGGTAAGGCATGTTTACCCTGACAGCTGCAGAAAATCTGGAATACGTAGGTAAAGCCTATTCCTGTGTGGCAAGGAGAAGCAGGCTACTTGCTAAAATGTCAGCACAGTTTAAATTATAGGGTGGTTGCCCCCTGATGTCCTAAAATGTTGTTTTTGCCAAGTAATTAACTCTTCTTTTCAGTGCTCTCCATATCCATGTGTCTTACTTTGCTGCTGCCTGCCCTTTTCACATTGTTCCCTATTATTATTCAAACAGGGCTGCCGTGGTAGTAAAGCCATTGACCATTCAATCAGGAGAGAAGCTGCTGCTGATAATTAAAAGTTTCCAACCTATTGCCCAAGGCCAGGCTAGAGCCAGTCAGAGAGGAGCCAGGTCCGTGCTACTCATGGACCAATCGATCAGCTGATTAACCTATATTACTGATTGGTCAGAGCTGATTGCATCTCCACTAAAGAAATCTTCTTTTGCCTGGAGCTACAGAGTCAGGCTATACATTATAACATGGAAGCCGTCTAACAGTTTGTGTCTGTTTACTGTTAACAAGTCTCGAAAGCTTTGACCACTGCAAATGCATTTCAAGTGCCCTTTATTCTCTGCAGCTGCTTCCCTATCACTGTACCATTGTTTTCTGTCTTTTCTTTTTAAATAGAAGCCCAAACATTATCACTTTGTGCATTAGAAGGGAATTAGGAGGATCTGAACTGTAGATCTTGCAGGAAATGTGTGGACTTACTGACTCACTGGTGAAAAATGTTACAAGAGAACACAACATAAAGGTCTATATTTAAAGCGTATCTAAAAACTATAGAACAATATATTGCAGTTTACAGGTTTTTAGACATGGCGGCTGCATAAGTCTCCTTTTATCAGTTTTTTTTTTCACTTGGAGATTCTGACAATTACACACTCCCTGTCCTAAAGTGATAACATACACTCACTACACTGTATCTATGGATGAGCAGCATTTTCACCGTAGGTTGCTCTCTTCATTTGAACTGTAAACACTCTACATCTCCTCATCCCTATTACAGAAAGAGCCATTGGTTTGTATTTCACAGAAGATAGCTGAGAAAGCTGATAACACTGTTTGAGATTTTGGTACACAAGTACACAAAATTTCTGACAGGATCAACAGGTATTTGTCTGTGCATGCAGGAAATGTAATTAGTCTGAGAAAAGAAAACATATGCAGCCACCACATCTGAGGACTGGTAATCTGCTATATATTAAATTTTTATTTCTGGGTTTAGATATAGTTTATTCAGGCAAACAGTAATCTAAGAAGTGCAGTAACCCATAATAACTAATCAGAAATGGGATTTGCCATTTTGAAACTGTAAATGCGATTTTGTTCTGTCTCAGGAATTGTTGCGCAACCTTATTTACACCTTCACCATTAGAGAAAAAGGGTCCAGTAAGGAGACATAAAGACTGAAGCAGCGGGAGTTTGAATGTCAGTCAATAACGGAGTCTGGGGATCATCATTTTTTCCCGATATAAAACTGATCCAAAATGCCTCATCATGAAAAGTTGATTATGAATCCCATGGCCATGTTCTCCATGTTCTCCCAAGGCAAAATGAGATACTTCAGAATAAAGAACAAAGAGGAGAAGGGAGTGCTTCTGTAGTGAAATACCTGTTCTACCACGGGGAAGTGTTTCTGTTAGAGAAAATTTGTGGTTTGCTAAAAGTAAAGAAGAATTTCAAGTTTCCTCTTTGCCTTTAACACAAACAAAAAGATGATTGGTTGCCAGGTGCATTGCTAGACCCTGACTCCCAGGGAATATTCTCCAGGACTTCTGCTATGTGCCCCGGGTGTTCTTTACAATAATTGTATGATACTTTAGACAAACATATTTCAGACTTGGTCATCTATCCCTGCCTCCATTAGTAACTGCATTTACTCAATCACAATTCTTAAGAAGTATATTAGGGAGAAAATTAGATAATTTGGAAATTACGTTTTCACTAAACAGATACATTCCTATTGATTAATAATGATGTATGGTATATGCACATTAAGCTTTTGAAACATAATTTTTATTTAATTAACTTTTTGAGACGTATCATAACTTCAGATTGCATTTTCAGTTATGTCATCATATTTACAGTTCCCTGAAGATGATTTTCTTTTAATTCTAGTGAATTCATTGGCAATAAGGAGCAACATCACATACTTTTGATCATGCTATACTACAAAGTCTACATCATTTTAGGCTAGGAGCCTGGGGGTGCTCCAGGTGTTTTAGGACCCTAGAAACACCCCTTTTGGTTGCTGTGGGTTAGGGTGGCTTACACTTTTTCTTTTAGATGGAGTGGAGACTTATTGAAACCCCTCATTTAGTTACTTTCACTGTCCCATCAGGGAGATGTCTTTTCACTACCTGTCCTGGAGAGACAACATGAATAAGAGAACATCTCTCCAAAGTGAGAATAAATCCCTTCTTAGACAACTGTCACAGTTCCAAAGTGTGCAATTTGAAAGATTTCCCCCTGTATTACTGCTTTGGTGACAACTGCAAACAATTTGGATTTCATAGTTACATAGTTACTCAGGTTGAAAAAAAAGACACATGTCCATCGAGTTCAACCCAATCCCTTTCCATCCTTGGTACATTAAGATAAATAAAGAGGTTACATTTTCATAATGGGGACATAGACACACCTAATCCAAAACTTTGATTTTGAGTTGCCACAGTCACCAACTGTTGCAATTTTTCCACTCCAGTTTATATCAGTATACATTTTTTTCTCTCTCTAAAATAGGATTTAAATAAGGTGACATTAACCCCTTCGTGACGGGAGACGTACACTGTACGTCCAGCCACAAAGGGACCAAATGACTCGTCACGTACACTGTACGTGACGAGTTATTTGCTGCACTAGAAGGCTGCTAACCGCTGAGAATCAGCGGTTACCTTTCAGTAATAGATGTCTAACTATCTAGAGATCCATTACTGAAAGGGTTAACCTTTTTCAGACACCCGTTACCTTAATATCGGGTGTCTGAGAGTCACAGCAAAACAGACACACATGTAGGCTTTTGACAGAATTCTGACAGCTCGTATAGATCGAGAGATATCTCTCTCAAGCTATACTGGCTTTTTTTTTTAATCTTTTGACTTTCAAGAATAGATACAAAATGTTATGTATTAGACACATAATGTATCTATTCTTGAAAGTAGAATGTTTAAGTTTTCTGAAACATTCACTGACAGCTGAATCCTGAACTGCTGCAGGATCAGTGTCACTAACTTATTATCGGCTGTTCTGAAGTTTGAAGCAGCCTGATAATAAAAAAAATGTATTAATTTATCAAGCAGTAATAGTGAGATTAATTCACAATGACTGCCTGATATAATTAAATAAATAAAATTTGTCAGTATAAAAAAAGTGAAAAGTGTAAAAAAATTAAAAAAAATAGTGAAAAGTGTAAAAAAATTAAAAATAAGGGACAAATAAATGAATGTATGTATTGCATTTTTTTTTTAGCTGTGCTGGTTTTGTTAAAAAAAAATACTACAAATCAAAACCTCTTTTTTTAATTTGTATTTGTCCTAAGTGAGGCGTTAGACACACATATGTGATATAAATATATAGCCCTATCTGTCCTCTAAAAAACAATATATAATATGTGTGGGTGCACTTTGTAAGAAAGTATATTACTGACGTGGAAGAATCACACAGCAAAAATGTCAAAAGTGTGTCAGTCATTTACGAACAGAAACTAAAAACAAGCTCAGTCATGAAGGGGTTAAACTCAGGAGTTAAATCTTAAAAATACATTCAAGTACCTTAATAATTAACAAAAATGTATCTTATTTGTGTATCACTCTAGATCCTCAAATCACCTCTGTATTTGTACTGACACTGTCCATCTTTCCAGAGGGTGGCTACTTTTGTTTCCCATGGTCCCTGTGTGTAGTAAAGCCACCGCTCCAAATTCACTTTTGTGATGGACTACAATCTCACGGTTAGTTTACTAATTTGTATTGAGATTGAGTCCATCACGAGAGCGAGCTTGGAGCAGTGGCTACTTTACAACACACACAGGGACCATGGAGAACAAAAGTAGCCACCAGGAATGCACTGTCCTGGTTTTTCAGTATCGAGTAGGAGTACCGATATTTTTTTCAGTACTCGCCGATAATGAGTACCGATACCGGTGTTGTGTGGCCCGATTATCAGGATGTTGGGCGGCGGATCATGACTCATTGACCGGCTTCCTGATTGCCTAGGAAGCTGGTGTTCTTTCAAAAGAACACCGGCCTTTCTTTTGCCAAAGCCTGGCTTAATCAGCAAGTCTGGTGGCTGGCCATGAGGTGCCATCCGGCTTCTTGATTGGAAGGAAGCTGGGTGGCACATTATGACCCGCCTCCAGGCTCCCTGATTGGTCAGGAAGCCAGGCTGTCTAGTAACAAGTGAAGCCAGCTTCCTAGCCAATCAGAAAGCCGGGATGCGGGTCATAACCCACCGCCTGGCTTCCTAATTGGAAAGGAAGCCGTCTCCATGCTCCCACGGCACTGCCGGTCAGAGGGAGATCTCCCTCTGACTTTATCTTCCGGTATCGGAGGTAAGTATTGGAGCATTTGGGTGAGTACGAGTACTCACCTAAATACTCAGCATCAGCACCGATACTAGTATCGGTATTGGTGCATCCCTAGTAGCCACCCTCCAGAAGCATCAATTGAGAGATGATTTGATGATCTACAGTTGAGTGATACACAAATAAGATAATTTGTTTGTTAATAGTTAAGGGACTTGAATACATTTTTATGCTTTAACTCTTGACTTTAGTGTCACTTTAAATGATTGAAAAAAATCGGGAAAAGCCATACCTGCGTTAACAGAGTATTACAATTTACTTATACTGAGGTTGACATTAAATTACCAGGAATGTTGATTAAATCTATGATTCACAAATGTTTGATATGCCTAAATATTTGCATGCAGATCTGACTGATCTACAAAGAATGAAACTAGTCAGACATCTAGGAAATTCTGAATTCTGAATTCTTAAGGAACTCTATTATTTTCCGCTGGCGACATCTGCATGTGTTTATTAAGGAAAATAAAAAAAATCTCATTTATAAATTGATTTGCTCATTACTAATCAGCAGCATGTTTGCCTGTACATTTCTAAGTAGTCAGTTTACTTATGTCAGTTTTTTAAAGTCATTTACCAGATTCTGCCTTTAGAGTAAACTGTAGCAGTAGAGGACGCAATGACAATTTTTTTTATAGCAACCAAATAGAATTCAACCATACATTAAAACAGGTTAGATAGTGACAGTAAACCTCTATTAGTTGCTATGGACACTTTGTGCTCACTTCAACTTATAGCAAACTGTACACAACCCAGTAACCCATAGCAACCAATTAGCATTTACTTTATTTAAGTCAGACCAGCACAAGATGGATTTTTTTCTTTGCCATGGTTACTGCACAAGTAAGGAATAAAGTATCCTAATAACCATACAGCACGACAGTGCAACTTTTTAAAAAAATGTTTAAACATGTAATCAGGTACTATTAGAATTCAATGAAGCGTGAGAAGCAAAGTATAAAATGTCAAATAATGTAAGAAATGTGCTGGTTTAGCTTTAGTAAAAGGAAGTCCAATCGAGTGCTATGTGATACTCATAAAATAAGTAAAGAGTTTTAGCAAATAACACATAAATAACCCAAACCTGATGAGGGATTTTTAGGTATTTCAAAAAAAAAAAAAACTTGCATTATAATAAATAACTATATTAAGTGTATCCAAAAGATAGCAAAGTTTGAATGTAGCACACACCCAGTGGATGATTGGTTTTCTTGGAGGAATCAGTCGGGTTAGATTGTCTCAGCTGTTTTCCATTGTTCCCACAAGACAAAATTATGCTAGCCATACATGGCTCAAATTTCTCAGATTTCTCTCAATGGACTGAATGAGAGAAATCCATCTATTCCCTAATAAATGCAAAACAACATGAATTAAGGAGTCCCCAGTTCAACTCAATTGACTTTTTTTTGTTAGCCGGATGGTGCTGACAGGGCCACCATGGCTCGAATTTTGGCCGATTCAACAGGAATCAGCTGATATTCAAGCCGTGTATAGCTAGCTTTAGTTCAAGTCCTTTCTGCACAGTGTATGAGCATGCATGCCCATTTGATATGACTGTGCAGGTTTTTACACTGTTTTTACTATAGAGAAATCTAGTCGGTAGTAAGATCTTTTGACCACAATCCATGGACCTAAAGGCCATACCTATTAGTACTGTGTTCTGACGTGTGTCAGATGTGTATCAGCAAGTAAATATAAATTAGTAAATTATGTGTTAGCCCTTCTTTCAATCTACGTATAGACTTTTGATGAAATCTCTAATATGCAGCAAACACGCAGTTTGAAAAACAACTTGTCTGATTGTTTGACATACAAGTTATTCTTATTTTGCTTACAGAGACACTATTTGGGAGTCAGCCATGCTTAAACTGTCCACCAAACGGTCATACTAACATACATCATTGTATAAACATGCATTCACATATGGAAAACATACATGTTGCTGGCAAGGAGAAGGTGGGGTAAGTTCTCTAGTGCTGTTTTCTCTTGGTGGTGCAACAGTAACACCTGAAAAATCCATACCACCCCATCAGTTTTTCTCCAGAGTGGGCTCAGCAAAGGGGCATTTAGGAAGGTTTGCAGGTGAATAATCAGTAACAAATCTGAACGTAAATGGCTGAATTAGGCAAGTGTTCTTCATTGT
>NW_017306594.1:574017-579848 GCF_000935625.1 Nanorana parkeri | reverse complement strand
GTAATAGCTACTTGCTCCCTGAAATAATTAAAAGGACACAGCAATCTATTTAAGTATAAGTCAGGGCTCACAGTAAATACAGATAGTTTGCAGTTCCACAAAGTTTAAACGTAATGAGTGATCTGCAATTTACCCCCTGGGCTAAGCCTGGGGGTGGGATGCTCAGAAATGGAAATGCTGACTAGGCCGGAAGTCTGGAGCAAGTCATACATGTGGGAGGGTTCTGGAGCTGATTGAGGAAGAGAACCAGAGAAGCTCTAAGAGTACTGGAGGTGCCCGGTACTGATGTGGGTCTCAGGAAAAGTCTGGTGTCTCTCCTGTGGAGGATCTCATGCCTATCCCTGTTCAGCTGTTGCTCTATTACCTAGTGTCAGGCTGTTCTACTACTGATTCTGCACTGTGGAAGGCTGAAGGGATTGGGGAGTCTGGAGTCTGTTCTACTTCTACAATGGATATCCTAAGCCATATACCCTCTCCCCCAGTTCTGCAATAAAGCATATAAAAAGGCACTTAAAGTGACTGGCGCCCAACTTCTTTGATCACACATACCTTAATTGGCTAAGGAAGGATCTCCCCCTGAGAGTTAAATGTCAGCCCCCTCTGCCCTTTGGGGATCCACCTCATGCCTCTGGGGGTCAGGGGGGTGCTTCACTCCTATTTAAGCATTACAGTGCTGTATTTAGCTGTTTGACTGAAGTCCACTTTTAAGCCTATTAAAATAAGGGCTCATGCACATAGCCTCCTGTGGCTGTACAATGTAAATTCAGGCATATTTTCCTACCCAGGAGCAACAGGGGCTGCCTACAGCTGCCTATAGAAATCAATGGCTGTTTGTAGTTGTACAGGGGTGTTAGGGAACCAATAAACCAGACTAAAATGAGTTTGATGAAAACAACAATAAACATAAATGGCAAAAAAACTATTGAGAAAGTCCAGGACGTCATCAGTGCCAAGCCAGGAGTCAGATGTCAAAACGGGGAGTCAGTCAAGCCAGGTCAGGAAGCACGGAGAGCAGGTTGAACAGAGACAATAGCCATCATCAGGAACCAGGAGATCAGTCAGCCAGAGATAGCATCCTACACGGAGAACAGGAACTGGAGAGCACTTCGTAGATCAGAACAAATGCAAGGCCTGAGACTGAATGGATAAGGTAAAGGTTAAATAGTGAACTGATGCTTGCATCATCACTGTGAGACAAGAGTTGGCCAGGAGTCTTGCCAGTGCAGCAGAGTGATGATGCTTGAGGTTTGAATATAAGAGGACTCCAAAGAGGGACAACGGTGTCAGGAACACTACAGCCATGCTGCAAGCAACTGGACAATGAAGGGTAAGAAACCCTGACAAGGGGCATACACCAGAAATGCGCAGACACACACATGTGTACTGGCGCAAAACCCCAAATGCAGATAGTGCATTTGGGGTTGTGCGCCCATATGCATATGTGTGTTTACACAGGTCCAGCGTTAAGCCGCATACAGCCATTGACTTCCATGAAGGCTGTACATAGCACCTGTGGCTCCTTGGAAATAACGATGCGCGGGTTCAGCGTCCATGTGAAATAAACTCTCTTGCTTTGCTCGGGTCTAGAAATTTCTGTGCACTGTTACTGGTTAAATATCTATAGCACTTATGTGGAACTAACTCTGAAAGAAACCCATCATAATCACAACTCATGTCTGCCATGGTCAACCTGTTTTTAAAAATACTAGTTGTTCCGGCTATCAAGCTGATGCTTTGGCATCAACACTTTCCAAACCCAAACCAAGTATATAGATCAGGTCTCCTGACTTTTCTCTTATTTACCGGCTGCATCCTTATTCCAGGTCAACGTACTGAAGTCAGGAAATCAGCCTTGCGGTTGGGAAATACATTTTTCAGAAGGAGGTCAGCAATGGAAGACCACATAAACGTTTCCTTTATTTTTTCTTAGTTATAAAACATGCAATAATTACGTAGTGTTTGATACAAACATAAATTGTGTATTAGGAATCTAGGGCCACTTTGCCTTGGACCTACAGAATACATAGAGGTGAATTTATAAAAAATGGAGCAGATAAATTCTGGAGTAATTGTGCATGGAAACAATCAGCTTTTCTTTTTAATTTTTAAAGCTCAACTGAACAAACTGAAGAGAAATTGGTAACTATAGGCAACTTCCCCAGATTCTGTCTGCTCCAGTTTGAATAAATTCCCCCATAGAGCTCATTCTATGTGCCACTTGCCTTTTTCCTAGTAGGCTGAATTTTAAACTGCGCTTTTTACCACACACAAAAAAAAGTCTGTTATGGAAAAAAACCCCACAACAATGCTCCTGTTAGCCGAAGATCATGTGATCTAGGAACCCTATGCTTTAGATCAGTGGTGGGCAACTCAGGCCCTCCAGCTATGCTTTAACTACAAATCTCAACATGATTTTGCCTCTGTGTGTCATGCCTGCAACTGTCAGTCTTGCAATGCCTCATGGGACTTATAGTTCCACAAGAGCTGGAGGGCCGAAGTTGATCACCCCTGCTTTAGATCACATATGGACGCTCTATTGCCACAGCCTTTTAATCACAGAAAGCCTGAAAAAAATAACATGATTTAGTAACGCTGACACGTGCCCTAATGATACGTGTGAATTTTAATGGTAGTTCCACCTTAAGACACAAACAGTACATAAAAAAAGACTTGCTGCGTTTTTAGCGTAATGCATTTGAATAGAATGATTAAATTAAAGAAGTGTTAAGAACTTCTAAATTACAAAGATTTAGAGTGCAAAGAATTTGATCACTGTATAATGTGACAATTATGTTACAGTAGCTGCCAGTGGCATTCTGGTAGGTAATAGTATGATGGATTTTATCTGTAAAACAACTGCTATCAGTGTGGAGAAAGTGACATATACTAATTAAAATGTGGTATAGCTCCTGGGTATAAACAACAAGGAATTTAAAAGATGTGCAGGGAGTGACAGCCATACACTGCAGGACTGATTTAAGATGTAATGTTGCTCTGAATTCCATCCAAATTGTTACAAAGCTGTGCACCATGGTGCTGGCCATATCTCCCATTACATGTCAGATGTAGTAAGATACAGCACTTTGCTCAGTTTTATAGTATCAATGTGAGTCATAATGGAGACCGTAATGAAAATGATCTGTGAAAGATGAAAATTATAAAAAGTGGCAAATTATTTTTACAGTTACATTATCACCATATGGTACACAGAGGTCTGTCCAGATTTTACAAATAACCAAATATTTGGGATTGATGGGAGTTATAGAATATTCCGAAAAAATACCTATCATTAATGATGTTTTCTCTCAGCTGCCAGCAATTGCATATTCCTTTACTGTCACTAAAGCTAACCTTACACTAGCAGAATTTCATTCTGAAAAAATTTGTTTTCAGAACGTTCTTTGGATTTTTGAAAGGAGAATTATGAGGTGAGTGATTTTCACTCAGCCTCATAATCTGAGCCGACCTGTGACAATGAAACTGTCACAGGTCAGCTCAGTAGATCGGGAAGTGAGTGAACAGATACCAGCGCTCGCTCACTTCTCGATCCTGTGCCAGCAGAAAGCCGTGACAGGGGAGGGACTGGATTCCCCCTCCCCTGTCCAATCCACCAGCGGGGGAGGGGGCGGGTACAGCTGGATCTGCCTCTAGATAGGCAGAGCCAGCTGTCACTCACGCAGCTGGGTGGATCCAGACATAATTGTCGGGATCTGTTCCGGCTGCAGCTCGTGGTATACTGAGCTTTGGGTGACAAGAGGATGCTAGTTTGTGTCCTCCAGTTACCCTTAGGAGAACTATGGGGAAAAGCCCTAACCCCATAGTTCTCCTTTAATAGTTAATAGGGTCAAATTGATGATGGTTTTTGACTAAAGTGATGAAGTAAAAGGAGCAGGATGGAAATTTTTTCTCTTACAAACAAAATTCTGAATATGGTTTTATTTTGGGAAACTTCATTCATTCCAAAACTGAAGTTCAATACCAAATGAAATTTCCAATGATATTTGTCAAGTCTCTGATGGCATTATCCAATGTTTTGATGAGATTTGAGGTTTTTATGTGCGAATGTTTGTACGATAATCTAGCCTAATTTTTCCACATTTATTTGTTGCGGACTGTAGTTGTTTCTTTCTGGATTATATACATGGCAACTTAAAATATGTCTCCCAACGAGAGCCAAAAAACCTAAGTACTCCAAAGACATGCTGATAGGTTAATTGGCTCTTGTCTAAATCCACCCTAGAATGTATATGTGTGCATGTGAGACCTTAGACTGCAAGCTCCTTGAGAGCCGGTACTGATATAAATGTGAAGTATGTAAGTACAACAACAAAAATGTAACATTGCTAACCAGTCCTTAAATTTCAACTGCAGCCAAAACGTTTTTTTGTTTGACAGAGAAGAGAGGGATTAGAACAGCTGTCAGCTTTTTATTGTTGTTTGTGTCCCTTTTGGGGCGAAAGTCCCACATTTTGGGTTGTCATCAGAACAGGAACATATGGAAAAACTTCCGGGGGAATGCTAGTTATGGTGACACTGCTGACAACCAGGGATTTTCCTCTCTTTGAAGGGATTTCCTTTTACTTTCTGTTGTTGTTGTTGTTGCTATCAGACAGGAAGTGAAGGAAAATCTGCCCAGTGGGATACAGATGGCAAAAGATGATGGGTTATAACCGTCTCTTACTCTATCCAAAACTTTGAAAAAAAGTTTGACAGTGTTTGGATCTACTTTACGGTTTGCCCTAGGCAAGGCAGCATCGCCGCCCTCCACGAATCTGCCGCTCCAGACAAACGCCTTGTTTGCCTCGCGGCAGATACGCCCCTGACTCCAGCCCCCTCATTACATAGCAGGAGAAACCTTCAGTTTTGGAGTTTGCAGAAAGAGAGAAACTAAAAGGTAAGCAGAATTTTTTAAATTTTATTTTTAAGTTATGCTATGTGAATGGGACTGTATAACAAATATAAAATAGATGTTACCCCACTTTGGTTGCAAAAAGTGGAAATATACAATAAATATTGTTTTCATTTTTCAGGCTAAAGTAGGGCATAAATGGGCTGCGAGGCTAAACAAAAAATATGACAGATTCCTCCATCCACGCTAATAGCGTCGGTGTCGAATCTCCTGCTGTGTGCATTATATTCTGACAGTGGCGCAGCTATTGGCTGCATGCACTGTTTGGACGATGATCTTCCAGCACATCCCTTCTAATGATTGACTTCTGTTGAGGGGATATGTCCACCAATGGATTGAATTTCAACCAATCCCTGCTGAATTGTCTGAAATTTGTGCCGTGTGTACCCAGCTTTAAAACCTTTTTAGCAAGAAAAGCCAGAAAAGAAAAGAATCTTGCCAGAAATACAGTCTCCTTGAAACTTCCTGTGACCTTACATGAAAACACAAAGAACCTTATCTTTACTGTGTAATCATCCATGTAATTGAGATGAACAGAGGCAGACATGCTTGTAGTGCAGTCTGGTTGACACCCATGGCTACCTCTATAGATACAGTGGAGGAGTGAGTGTAGCTACTCTAGGACAGGAAGTGTGTTATTTGCAGGATTACAAAATAAAAATATAAAGCCTGAAAAAAATAAAATGATTGCGGCCACCACATCTAAGGACTAGTAAACTAAGTAAGTATTACATTTTTGTTTTTGAGTTTAGATGCGCTTTAAATACTTTTTAAATGCATTTTAGACATAGCATACAACATTTTTAATAGAGAAGGGAAGGATAAGGACACTCGCTTTTCCCAGTTCTTTTATGTGCTTCATTAGGGACTGAAAGTCAAACACGCAGACAATAGACAAACATAAAAAGCCGGCAATAATCTT
>NW_017306594.1:556376-573993 GCF_000935625.1 Nanorana parkeri | reverse complement strand
TACAATTGACCAGAGTTAGGCTTTAAAGGGCCCATCCTCGTTAAACTGGCTTTTCACTTTCTTGGTGGATACTGGAGAGTAAATTCATCTTTTTCTTATATCTCTCATATTGCACCAACCATGGTCATTATGAGTGGCCTCCACTCTCACTTATGGGTTTTTAATTCATGTGTAATATAGAAAATGCAATAGTTTGAGTGGTTCACTCTGAGGTAAGTGATGACACCTAAAACTCCAAGGTGGTTAGAGCCAGAATCAATGGCAGTGAAATCTCATCACACCCAAAAGGTAAAAGAAGCAAATGGGGCTGATTTAATAAAGTAATAGGGAAATTATCTTAGCAAAGTTTTCATTTTGCAAAGGGACCATTCACACCTGACTGCAATGCACATTATATTGCGTGTGCTGCGTTAGGAAGCCCATTCAAAATGAATGTTGGTGCACTGTAACTCTGCTTTCTAGACATGCATTGACGTTCCATTTAAAGTGATGCAACTCACCATGCGCCCATGGTTTTTGTTTAGCAGAAATCATGTTTTTTCCATATTACTTTCTATCACAATGGAATATTGGTAGTCTGCCAGCCATCTAATGTAAAGAAACATTGACAGGTTTATTCACAAAAGGATGAAGAGTTTGTAGGAGGCAGGAGAAGTGAACAATCTAGGACAACATAGCTGAACTGGAAAGAGAGCTGAATTGGATAATTTTTCCAAATCTGCTATTTTATCCTAGAATGTTCCCTTCTCCTGCCTTCTCCAAACTCTTCTCCCTTTACTGAATACCCCTCTAGATGTTTCTAACCTGTAGAAACTGACTGAGACCCAGTCTTTGTTGTGTATTAGAGAATCTGAGAATGTATTACTTGACTTGGCTGGATTTAGGGCTCATTTACTGCTTGTTAAGAATTTGTAAATAACTTAATCTTTAAAAGTGATCACAGATTTACCCTATTTACTATTGCTTTGCAAAGTAAATATGCACTTCTCAAAAAGAACACATTGGTACTCGACTAGCCCTGACTTCTTTAATAAAGCAGCCCCAGTTTGCTCATCATACTCCACCCTAAAAGACAACTTTTGGCTGGATTCTTTTTGGTAGTTCTTTAAACAGCAAGGGTACTAGAAAGGGTATTTATATTGCACTTACCCCTAAAGCAGTTCTTTCAAGACATAGTTCACCTGTCACAGCTCCACTGTGATCTTAGCTCTGCAGCCTGCCTGGTGCAGCACACCCCCTTCTTCAGATTGTTTTATGGGAGGTACAGATCCCGATGGAACAATCTGAATAATTCTTCAGATTGTTACATTGGGGCTCCGTACCTCCCATGAAAGTGTGCCAGAAACTCCATTCATTCCAGCTAAAAGTTTATAAACACTCCTTGTTCAAGCAGCTACAGATAGATCAGTTCTTCTTTAGTAGTATTCATTTAGTTGAAGTGAAGTGGGCTGTTTATGGTCATTGTTGCCGTGATTGTGTGTAAGCAAAGCCATAGCTGTGGTAATAGCAATTATTGAAAACTATGGTCCCCATTTTTTTTCACAAAGGTGGTTGAAAGATTACAGATATCTAAGAACTGCATCAAGATAAGAAACATATGGGGTCTATTCACTAAGCTGCCGTAGGCAGCCGAGTGAATGACCGGCCTGAAGCGAAGTGAGCCGAAAGCTGTTCGGCTATTCACCTCAGGCTGGTACGGCTGATTTCAGCCGTATATCGGCTGAAATCAGCCGCACATCGGGTGGCTTCGGGTCGGCCGAAATTGCTAAACAAAATAGAAAATGATTGTGCGGAGCTAGTAGTGACAGCTAGCTCCGCCCAATAGTTTTCTGTTGGCCGGGCGGTTCTGCTGCCGTAAAAAAAAAAAAAATGTCTCCATAGGAATGCATTGCTAGATTCCTATTGGCTATTGCAAATTGAAAAAGCCAATAGGAATCTAGCAATGCATTCCTATGGAGACATTTTTTTTTTTTTTTCTGACATGGAGCCGTTGGCTGCGGTCAGAATAAAAATTAAAAAAAAGTTCACCATAGGAATGCGTTGCTAGATTGCTATTGGCTATTGCAAATTGAAATAGCCAATAGGAATCTAGCAACGCATTCCTATGGTGAACTTTTTTTTAATTTTTATTCTGACCGCAGCCAACGGCTCCATGTCAGAAGAAAAAAAAAAAAAGCAGGTAAAGTTTTACTCTGCTCGATCGAGCAGAGTGAACCTTTCTGGAAAAAAGTGTTTCTCTCCTGGGCGGAGCACCCAGGAGAGTTTGCTGTCTGGAGATCAGTGTCCCTGGTTAGCTGGTAACCAGGGACGCTGATCTCTCTGCAAGTGGCCGGAGCCAGCCATGAGATGACGGCTGGCTCCTCCCAGCTGTCAGAAGCAGGCTGTCGGCCGGCCAATGGCCAGCCTTTCGGCCAGCTTCGCCTTTCAGCGCGGCTCAGTCGAGCCGAGGCATATGCCTTCGGCTTGACTAACTTCGGGAGCTGTACGGGCTATAGTGAATAGCCCGTACAGCAGCCCTTCGGTTCTACTGAACCGAAGGGGTCCTGGGGCCGAAGCTAGCCGAAGGATCAGCCGAAGCTACGGCTAGATCCTTCGGCTGCTTTGTGAATAGTAAAACAGCAGAAAGGCATCATGGCACTTCGTGAATAGACCCCATATGTGTTTTATGTATTTTTGCTCCTGTCTTGGGTCCTGTCCCAGTCATTAAAAGCAGTCATCCAGGATGGCTCAAGAGTTAGGTGTGGGTCTGGGGCACTCTGCATGATACCTAGCTGATCTGACTATTACCCTAAGGCTGAACTGATTTATCAGCTTCGAGGTTAAGGACTAATTTGCCTGATGATCTGCTGGATGATAATGTCAGCCATCCCCCTCCCGGTCCCCCTGTTTTTTAAATGTATATTTTAATGGTTTTAATTAAAGAAAAAAAAAAGTAAATCTCCATATAAAACTAGCATGTTAACCATTGGGGTTGTCATCCAAAAAGTAATTTAACTTGAAGTGTTAACATAAAATGGATTTTCAGAAAATATGGGGGATCCTCAGAAAAACGCGTAAAGAGGTCAGTACAATATTCAAATCCCAGTATGCCCCACTGTCATTTAGAATATTTCATTAATTTATTACAAAAACATTGCAACACTAAATTGCAAAGAAATCACTAACGCATTCACACTATTGTTTTGGGGGCAGAAAATCCAAGACCCTGTCGGTAGCTGTCTGGCATGTTGATTCTTTTGTGCAGTTATATTTTTTGAAGAACCCAACCAATTCTGAAAGGTATATGGGCAAATATCAACATAATGTAGTGCTCACTCCCGAAGAAGCCGCTGTATTAACCGGGTCATTACAAGTCTGTCTATGGGATTTGATCTTCAGCTGTCCATTAGCATTCAACCACCCTTTTCTAGTGCCCACAAAGCTGATCTCCACTCCAGTAATGTAATGCTGAATAACTTTTTATTAAACTTCTTCACACTGGAGAGAGAGGAATAAGGATCCTAGACATCCATGGTGTAACAGACATAGACTCCAGACTCACCAGACCTTGTTAGCATCTCAATATAGATCCACGTGGATTACAGCAAATAGCAATTGAAGTAACAGATGAGCAGGAGATGAGTACAGATCCTCAGCAGGAGAGACACCAGCCATGCTCCAGGGGTCCTATCTGTTCCAGGCACCTCCAGCAGACATCAGCTTCTCTGGTTCTCCTCCTCTGGCAAACAACACAGTCCTCATCCACACTGGAGGCCTAGGGAAACTCTTCCCACACTACAGCCTGTGCCCACGCCCAGGCCTCAGGCCTAGCCTGGGGGTGGGGGGCAGCTGGACAGCATCCAGGTCTAATCCATGGCTGCTCCTGACTAGTCTAGGCACATGGCAATTCCCTCCAGTATATGTACCCTATCCCAGCATGCACCGCTAGTTGAGAGAAACCCAGTGATTGGCTGCTGCACTGTACATACACTTACAGTGTCCCGCATTGGCCATCCCACAATACAGTAGAGCCACGCTCCACCCAGGGGGGTACAGTCAATGCCAGATACCTGGGATTAACCAGATAAATGCCACTATAATCTAGCCAGGCTGACTACAGCAATCACTAAATGCTTAGTAGCCACCTCACAGAATGTGATGGGGGCTACAATAACATGGTGTCCAAACTTCTTCATCTAGACCCCATAGAGAGCAGTGACACATGACTCTCACAGGAATGGAAAGGTTGTCTTAACATGTAGGTTGTGATTGACAGCTTGCCTTCACCCTTTCTATGCTGTTCAAAAGGTGTATTTACAGTTTTGCAGCCATATTGGGATAACACCTATTTTATATTTGTTACATGTTACTTACTCATATAGAATTATTATGTTTTTTAATTGTTGCTTAAACAATAAATGCCCTATTCTGAAAGAAAATTTGTGCTCTGAACTGAGTTTTGCTCTGTCTGCACTGTGCTGGCAGATCTCATTATCAGTTGTATACTAGATTTCTACACTGTCTGTCCTAACAAAGGGTTAAAGAAGCTAGAAGCATTGTATGATAATTAGAGGAAGCTCAGAGTGTCCCTAGTCTTTCTATGGGGACATACAGAGTTTCCTATTACTAGCAAATTGAGAGAGAGGCTAGCAAGAACCTGCTACCCAGACACATCTAAAAGATAAAACATATAAAACACAATAGTTTTTGGTATGCTTTGTGAATGGGAACACATAATTAACATATAGTGGAGTTTTCTCAAATGACTACAAAAGTGGAATTACACTTTAAGCAAAGGATTACATTAAGGAAACCATGAGTTAATGAGCAGCTATCTTGTCACTGAATTTTTCATAAGTGTTCATATTATTACATAGAATATTCATTGCTATCTACTTTTAGACTCAATAAAAAGCACGAATATTCTACATTTGGGTCAAGCAGATAAGGTAGTTCTCATTCTTAATATACACAGATAACTAACTTTTTAACATCTGCATTTGCAGATTTGGCACCTCTTATTATCTTAAAGGAATAATTTGGGTATAATTATTGCGTGTGCAGAATTGCCAAAATATATAGTATCAAGAAGGACCTGTCCAGAGGTGGAGACCCATCTATCCCACAAACGTAGGGTGTGTAGTGTCAAGACCGGGAAGGAGGGAGGCAGAACACGAAACTTTGGGAGGATCCAAGGCAGGGCCTGCAAGTCAAAACCCGTAAGCACCCCCTCAAGTTGGACCCATTGTTTGTCATCAATTCTATGGAACCAGTCCGTGATACGCAGCAAGACCGAGGCAGCATGGTAGCGACGCATGTCCGGGGCAACAGCTCCTCCCCTACATTTAGGTAAGGACAGGGTTTTGTAATTCACTCGAGGGCGCGAGGATCCCCAGATGAACTTTGTGAATAATTGGCTCGATGGGGCGCGGAGTAATGGGTATAGTCATGAGCCAGGGGATGAAGAAGCCTCCACAGATCCACCAGGTGAAGATCAATGAGGCGTTTTTTGAGTATACGTAGTTTGGAGAAAGATACCGTAGAGCGACCATTGGGAAGCCTCCAGAGTGTCAATGCGGGTTGAGCAGGAGGACACAGCTTCTGACAATGCAGAGACCTTGACATCACTGACGGCAACCTGTTGGCGCAGCTCGCATACTTCTCCCCTTAAGGCACCCTCCAGGCGAACTGCCCAGGAGTCAAAGTCAGCCCGGAATGCTGTGAGTAGGTCCCTGACTCCTTGTCCCTGCTCCTGGTTCGATCCCATGAGGGCACTAGGTATGGTTGGATCCAGGGGACTGGCTGGGGAGCTGGCAGGAGAGAGCGGGGCTGTATATGTAGGAGGGGCGGCAGGGGAGACATGAGAGGCAGCCTGCTTCTGGCCAGCCGTTTTCACAGCGGCCTTATTCTGTCCCTGTGACGTGGCAGCAGTCAGATCCCCTGCTGGCTTGGTCTTGCCCGAGGCCTTCGGCGGCATAGTGCGGTCTGTCCCAGGTAACGGCTGTGGAGGGAGCCGCAGGAAGAAAGCCACGATATCGCGGTTACCGGCCGGTTCCGTGCCTGTAGCAGGAGATATCCGTGAGGTCATATGCCAGGTGAGGGGGTTCGGAGGGAGAAAAAACTGCTGATAGGAGTCCCGGTATTGCAGAGCTCGGCTCAATGCGTCCTCAGCCCGCCATGGTCGGCCACGCCCCCCCCAAGAAGGACCTTTTAACCACGTTGTATTATAGATGGTCCCAGCATGGGACACTATTTAAGCAGCCAGCTCACAAGTCAGGTTACGTGGTCACGGACCACATACCCGACTTGCGGGAGCAGCTAAATGGTCTGCATCTCTGTCGGATGCACACCGCATAGCTGCTTTTGTGCCGGCACTCGGATTGATTACTGCGGTCTGCAGCAGACATTACCAATCAATCACCAGCAATCGTGCCTCCTCCCTGCAAAAAGGTATTGTATGTGTATGGGGGGAAGTAGAAGTGTATTAGGCTCCATTCACACCTGTATCTTTAGATGCAATTAGGGATTCCTGCATCAGGAACTTGCGTTTTCCTGCAGCAGGAATGCCTAATCTAGTGTTTACAAGCGGCAGCTGTCACCCGTTCAAATTAATGATCAGGTGACAGCAGCTGCATGTAAACGCCTGCACACCGCATGTAATGGTAGGTGATATGATTATATTCGGTTAGGAATCAATCACTATCCCTGGACGCATCGATTGTGCATGTAGGGAGAATGTTTTCTAATGGCATGTAATAATATCACATATCATTATATGCGTTGTGATGGCGTTTACATGGAGCTGCTGTCACCTGATCATTAACTTGAATGGGTGACAGCTGTCACTTATAAAAGCCAGATTAGTGATTCCTGCTTCAGGAAAAAGCAAGTTCCTGATGCAGGATACCCTAATCGCACCTAAACTTAGAGATATGAATGGGGCCTTATTGTGACTGTATATTAGTGTCCGTAATACCATACGGGATATAGTTAAATTTTATTTTAAATTATTAAATTTGGCAAGCGGCCCTCATGGGAGGAAAAAAAATTGTCGAGTGGCCCTTGAGTGAATTGAGTTTGAGACCCCTGATGTACAGGCTTAAAGAGACCCTGTGTCCAACTTAAGACATTGCAGGGGAAATGCTTACTTGGCTTTTTCTTTCTTTTCATACATGATTTTTTATTCACTTGTAATGTGCCTTTAAACTTGCTAGAAAATTTGACTACTCCAGATAAGTCATTTCCCTAGCACTCCTTGCATGTCATAGCCTGCTTCTCTTCTGGATGTCTAATTACTTTCTGTGCTGACCCAGCTCCTCTACCCCTTCCCTCATCTTCCTACATAACACCTTTTAAATAGCTGGGCGGAGCAAATGGTTATACTATAGAATGCCACTTGAGTAACAGCTCTGAGTCTGCCGGGGCTGCTGATATCACATCTTCCAGCCATAGCACCCAGCAGCAGTCTCAGGCACATTGGATGTCTACGCAAGGGAGCCTTTTACAGGTAAATAACATGCAATAATTCAATAAATTGACATATAATCTTATGGGAAGATTTTTTGTTAAAATCAATTGTTTGGCAACAATTATGTTACCTAATGGGATTTTATGGTGGGTGAAACTTCTAGCTGTTGGGGCCTAGGTACTGGAGCAGTAAAATGAGAATGAATTCCATGTAGTTATAGAAAGTGCCTGTTGTCCCTCATTCTTTCTGATACTACCATGGTCTGACAATGGGTAGCTTGATTGGCTATGTTTGTGTGTTTGTGGAGACACACACAGCTTACTAGCACACACAAGGCTGACTGCATAGCCCTCTGCTTGAGAAGGAGTCACTCTAAAACAGGAAGTCAGGACCAATGCTCAGGAGACCAGCTGATTATGCAGGAAACTAGAACTTTTAAACATCAAGGATCAGCATTCATTGTAAGTGATTTCATCAGCATTTGAACTAGTGTAAAATCCTTTCGACTTTAACATTGCGTTAAATTGTATTTCCACATACCAGCCTAAGTTCAAACCAGACTTTAGTTTTTGCTTTTGTAGACTGATGGGTGATGTAGTTAGTTGGAGTCACTGAAGCATTTGAAATCATAATATGTGTCACCACCGTTGTGACCTTCAGAACAGTATTTATACATCATGTTCCCTAGGCACAGCAAAGTGATCACACCCATTTTACACACTTTGCCCCTTGTGTCTTGTAATTAGAATGCTCTATTAGAAGAAGCTACTTTTCAGCTAACCATTTAACAAGAGAACGGAGAGGTTATTTCAGGTTTCCTGAACTTTACCACCTCAGTTGTGCAATTGATGAATTTAACCACACATATCTAGGGGTATAAAGAAGAGATAAACAAAATACATGAACGATATCACAGTATGTACTGTACATTTTGAAGCTTTGTGCTGTCCCCCATGACCCTTCAGCCTTGGGCACTGACCTACGAGTGCTATTATAAAAAGTATAGCAATGGTCACATTCATAGGTAGTCCATACATTTGAAGAAATGCTGTCTATAGAAACACATTCACACTCTTAGCCTATACAGCTACAGCATAGAAGGGGTGTGGGAACAATGAATGCATGTTACTTTACAAATCTTTTTGGCACTTAAACATTGGTTTCAGCTATGAATTGTGATGCTCAGTTTTAATATCCATAGAAGTAAAATACAATTTACTAGTCTAAACAAAAAATCTCTGGCATCCCACAAAACATGAAGCTTGAGTAAACGACAATTTAGAGCTCTTAAAGGTACAACAGTAAGTGCAATTCCCAATAACTTTTTATATGTAAAGCCAGATATTTTTGACTAGGCTTGGCTTATTCACTTTGCAATTACTTTCATGTTTGCAGAAAATGTCTACAAAATTGCATTAACATTTGAACCACAGGTGAGCTAATGTTGTTTTTCATATGCTGATATATGCAATGACTTACCTTAGACCGAGTCTCTTCCGACAATGTGGCCACTTGCTGACTTGGCTAAAATCCTCAGACTGCTTAACTCTTCAATAAGATATAGTTGAATCAAATGCATTTTTACTTCAGATAATTGCAATACAAATTATGGGGTCTATTCACTAAGCTGCCGAAGGATCTAGCCGTAGCTTCGGCTGATCCTTTGGCTAGCTTTGGCCCCAGGACCCCTTTGGTTCATTAGAACCGAAGGGCTGCTGTACGGGCTATTCACTATAGCCCATACAGCTCCGGAAGTTGGCTGAGGGGCTCAGTCGAGCTGAAGGCATATGCCTCGGCTCGACTGAGCCGAGGTGAAAGCCGAAGCTGGCCGAACGGCTGGCCGACAGCCTGCTACTGACTGCTGGGCAGAGCCAGCCATCATCTCACGGCTGGCTCCGGCCACTTGCACAGACAGATCAGTGTCCCTGATTACCAGGTAACCAGGGATGCTGATCTCCAGACAGCCCAACTCTCCCAGACGCTCCGGGAGTCTCCCGCTATTAGATAGCAGCTCCCGGCCGCCTGGGAGAAAAACACTTTCTCCCGGAAAGTTTTACTCTCCTCGATCGAGCAGAGTAAACCTTTCCCTGCTCTGTTGTCTTTTTTTTTTCTTCTGACATCGGAGCCATTGGCTGCCGTCAGAATAAAATAAAAAAATAAAAACAGCATAGGAATGCATAGCTACATTCGTATTGGCTATTTCAATTTCCAATAGCCAATAGCAAACAAGCTGTCAATCAGCAGAGGGGACCTGAAGTTCTCCATTAGGTCCCCTTCTAGATATTTAAAGTGCCACAAATAAAGCCTATATTTTATTGATACTCTGCAGGGGTGGAAATACAAGAGTACCATATGTCACACTCATTATGCAGAACAAAAACTATTGCAATCCTGAAAGCAGAAGAAGTTGTGCTAAATTCTAAATAAAATCTCTAAAATACAAAATCATACAAAACTGAATGTACTAGATGCATCCACAAATATTTAAAGATCTAAAGATCTTCCAACCTTTAGATGTGGTGGGGCTGCATTTATTTTCTGTTTTCAGGCTCTTTTATATTTTTTCTTGTTAATCCTGGAAATAACGCACTTCTTCACTTTGTGGCTGCTCTCATTTCTCCACTGTATCTATGGTAGCCACGATTATTATTATACAGGATTTATATAGCACCAACAGTTTGCGCAGCGCTTTACAATATGCCACATAGGCTGTACTTTTAACATGTCTGCCCTTGTTCATCACCATTACACGGTAGATTGATGGAACTAATAGGTTATGCAAGGAAGATAAGGATGTTGTGCTTTCTTTTCAGATCACAGGAAGTCACATGGACACTGCATTTCTGGTAAGATCAACAGGTGTGTTCTGTTCTTGCTGAAAATGTACTAGCCTAAAAAATGAAAACAAATGAATCCATCAGATCTAAGGACAAATAAGCTGCAATATATTTGTTTTTGGGTTTAGATACGGTGTACTAAAAGTTTAACTAAACTTTAGGGTCAGTCTATAAGGTCCTAATGTGTTCTGTTAAGCTGTGCCATGTCCTATAGAATAATTTATGGGACTAATGTCAAGCTAAACGAAAAAAAGTAATTTTTAGGCATGATAACAGCAACCATTTTTGTATTTTTAAATAGAAAGAAACTGAAATGATAGCATATGATATAACATTGATGCATGTTACAGATAAGACATTGACTGTTATTTTTTAAAATTTGACATAATTATATAAAGCATTAAAGCTATTTTAAAATCACTTTTTTTTCTGATTTTTTTTTTACACTGATTCAATTAATTAATTTGCTTCCCCATGAATCATGAAATCCGAATTAATTCTACATCCGTTCTCTTGAAAGCACAGAAAATATGTAGGAGATTATGCCTTTGCTGTTTTATAGAATCTGGCTGAGCAAGAAAATGAATGGTTTTGATAATCAGCCAAAGAGTATTTCTACTACGCTGAATCATATCGCTATTCCAAAAACTTGTCAGAAAGATATATACTGTAGTATGAGCATTTGCTATTTATTTGGAGATACGTTTCTTAAAAGAGCAGATGTAGCCATTTATTAGTTGGAAAAGCCACTTCATTTGGAAACAGTCCAGAAGTATAATGTAAGGAACTTTTTCCTAAATGTGCTCATGGCTATTCATAGCCTTAACGTATGCGCCTTGATAAAATAATTCAAACCTAGAAGAAGAATATTTTGAACTACATGAGATATCTCATATAGGAGATTAATGGCTGGAATTGGAATTTGTGTATTTACTGGCCACTTTTATGGCCCCTCTTTTATACCCATGGATCTTGTTATTGCCTGTAAACAAGCATGCAAACTAGGAGAGGGAGGGGAAGCACTGAGTGCCAACTGGGTGTGTCGCATGCACATGTAAAAACAAGAAACAAGCTGACAGGGGGAGACAGCAGAGTGAGTAGAGGGACAGTTTGCTGTTGCTCCTTCACTGTACAATCATCAGGCAGGATGAGAACCTTTTTGTTTTCATTAACTGTAACAGAAAAAGTGGTGTGATCTGCCTGGCTGAAATTCACACAGTGGGTGCTTTTGTCAACACCCTTCCGCCCAGCATCCCTCGATCAGCTGATCGAAGGAGCCGGCCGGAAAATTCTCAGCCAAACGGAGCTTGCAGCAATGGTGGACCCTGTCAGAGTACAATGCAAACAGCTGGGGATGCATCCATCAAAGTTTGTAGGCTTTGATGTAGGAATCTCCTTTATTTTTATCATTCAGCCCCCAGGTTGAATAAAAAAAAATAGGCACGTGTATACCCGACTTAACTGTGCTGTCTGACAGAGCTGTGTAAATCTCAGGAATGGATAGGCAGGAATACAAAGCCTTTGGCAGGTAAAACAACATTCAGATGCCATTTAGCTACTTGCACGGAGATCAGCATTTAATTCCTTGTTGATTTAGTATACCAAGATTACAAAAACTCGACTGCGATATAATAATGAAACAAAGGGTAGCCTTCTCTTGAAATCCAATGCCTGGGTGGTACACGCTCATAAATCAAGCATCTCATTAGTCAGGTACTCACTTGTTGTGGGGTATTCAAATGCCCCGTATTTAAAATGCTTCAGAGCAACTCTGTAAACTAGACTTTTATTGTCTTTCTTTTAAAAGGTCCCATGTAGACAGGAGCAGCATATAAATTTTGAATGCCAAACCTGATCGTGCCTGATCCTGTACTTCAGTGGACTGTATGTTAGGTTCATCACTTAGTGCTTACAGCCTATGAAGTTTTTAAGATCTATGAAAAAAGAAACATGTAGAAGGGCAAAAACAATAATGAGGTAAAAATATTTTGAGGCAGAAACGCCATGCAATCATTTGTGATTAGCCACTGCAAATGGCTGTAAATGGGCAATCAGAAGTTGTGGGCAGGCTCACTATATGTAGCCAGTGAAATAGCTGTATGGGCAATGCTGCAAATCTGCAAAAAAGAAATACCAGTTTATCTGCATGACCCAAAATAAAGGTTGGTGTTTTGAACATCTTTAAATGCCAACAACACCGCTACACTTTAACACCACAAAAAGGCGATGCTATATATGAGTATATCGAGCTTGTGAATGTATTGAGCTTGCATACACTGTTTTTGTTGTACCCTGGTCTGGATTTTACTAATGGCCTGGATGGGAAGGGGGTTTAACACCGCGGATGTCAACTGGTTAAAGAAATGCATATGACTGATATAATGTGATGATAAAAAATCTGACATAAAAAATTCTCCCTTTCTTTTAGTTCCCTAAAGTCTAACTCCAGCATTTTTCTTTTGTTTTCAGTTTTTGTGTAGAGTGGGGAAGAGCAAACATTTCTGTCAGACATTTATTTCTGTCCTTGATCCCACTGAGGAGATTTCTCCCACTTCCTGCCCCTGTGATTCTTGGTGTAGGGGTAATACTACTGCATCTGGACTGGTAATAGATACAAAGGAATTTTTTTGTTGTTAACTTCCTGAAGGAAGCATTACTCATTTTTTGGTAGTAGTAATAGGAAAGCCAGGTGCTGTTTTTTTTCCATTACATGGGACCTAAGCTGAAAAGTCAAGATTTGCTATCTTATAGTAAATAACTAGGATTGTTAATTGTACCTAAGCAGTACCCTAAGATATTTACCTTTATCTTGAATTCCTCCTGAAAAATTGCAGTGCACTTTCTGATACGGGACTGTACCTAGGCATTCCTGTTCCTGTAGCCTCATAACTGTATACCTGCAGTGTAAAATCATTACACTGGGGAGGAGGGCATCTATTGTCTGCCACATACAATGCTGTTTTAACACCTCCTAGCTCCAATTATGCAAATGCAATCAACACCTGGTTGCGATTAACAGATTATGTGCATTGGAGCAACATTCACCATATATATTCCCAGATAATTTTTGTACAAGTCATTCTGAATTGAGAAAGCTGGTTGGATGACCAGTGAAACATCTTCAAGAAAAATTCAGCAAGTCCAGTTGCTTTGACTTTTTTTTTTTTACAGATATACCATGACCTGGATGAATGAGAACCTTCACAGACATTTATGGTTGGTTTTGGACAAGCAATCTGTGATTGGAGGCAACTTGTCCGGCTGGCTGCATGGCTGGGTACTGTCAGACTGTGGAAGTACAATTGTGGTGGTTGTGGTTTCCTCTGGGTACTCTGGTTTCCTCCTACTATCCAAAGATATGCAGGAAGGTTAATTGTCTCCTCTCTAAAATTGTCCCTGTATGTATGCATGTGAGATAGTTAGATTGTAAGCTTCTTGATTACAGGGACTTATGTGAATGTGCTTTATATAAAACGCTGCATAAATTGTCGTCACTATATAAATTACCTGTAACAAATTTAAAAAAAAAATAATCATCATTTCCTTCTCATTTTTCTATGCAGAAAACCCATACATGCTCACAGGCTAGTCAAAGGAGGGAGTTTTTCTTACCCTGTTTTCCATGGGGGACTTATTAAAAACTTTGTCTTATATGGTGCATATTGTAAATACTGCAATGCTATAATTGTGATTGCTATAATATATGTAAGCTACCACCAAGATTTTGTATCATGAAAGTATATTTGATTCTGGATATATACCAATTTCTTACCATGTATATTTATTTAGAACAAAGTAAAGACCACTGCTTGCCAATGCTTGAGCATTACAAGTTACTCTAATCCTGAAGAAGTGGATTCGATCTGCGAACCGTGTCGACATGAGTCTGTGAAGTGGTGAATTGTGGAAAGGCAATTTTATTTCTTTAAGGATGAGGTCAAAAATATATAACAGACAGTATATGTACAAACATATGGATGTATGCCCGATTGTATTTTAACCAAGTTTATGTTAATAATACATTTTTTACAACAATTTTGGTATGTCTGTGATTCGAAAAAAGGCCCATCTTTAAAGATATTTCTAAAAATTTCACATTCACATCTTGACAAATAGTAACATGTGAATAATAATTCTATATAGAAATAATACATATATTTACAGCTCTGGTTTTACATTTAGAGACAGTCTCCATAACAATAGGTACCTACAATTACTCATTGTCCAATCTGGCTGATTTTTAGCCATGTTTAGTGATAAGCAGAGTGATTTTCATAAAATAATTGAACTATTGATAACATTTTGCAGTATCAGAAACTGTCAGGTTTGCTCATTATTCTGTTTAGGTGAAATACGCTTTAAAATTACCCAACCTTTTTATTTTTGTGTTGTGTAATGTTTTTTTCGTTTTTAGGGTAGCTTAGTTTATTTCATCTACTTTTCCTTGTATTTGTATTTTCTCCCTTTTATGTATTTAATCATTATTTGTGTATGTTGTTTTGTTTTACTTTTTTGTTCACTGACTGATTTCTTTATTTCTGTAAAAAAGTAATATAATGAGCTGAGGTAGGGTACATTTTTGGCACAAGAACAGGTTCAGGATAATTGAGAGAAGCCTTGGTAATCCTTATGAGCCATTAAAAGCCAATTGCACCCTCAGAAATCACCTTCATTTTGCCTCTTCATTTTTTCACTAAAATTGGCAAAATTTCACCTAAATCCATATTTTCTCCAAAATTTCAGGGGAATGAAAACTTCTGGTTTTGCTCATTTACCAATGTCATGAAAACCTGTAGCCTATGTACAATATATGTATTTGATATTTTTGGCTGTCTGCTATTTCCCTGGAGATATGTAGGTGTGTGATTTCTACCTTTACTGACATCAAAATGCAGTAGACCTCACTGAACTAAGACGTGGGTATTTTCTTTCACATGAGACCATTTCAGTTGCCTTTTTTTGCTGTGTTAGGTGAGTGAACCATAAACACTGCTGGTAAGGATGACTAATTCTGTCACAATCTGTCAGCAGGTAATAAAAACAAGGAAAGACATGGTGTAATCAGTGGTGGTAGCACTTTAGTTTACTGAATACAAAAGTACAACAAATTATTCAAACTGCGATGGACTCTCAGGAGTGGCGATCACTCACCCATTTAAAGAGTCAGACCAGTCCAAGCTGACATTTTCAGTGTTTGGTAGATGCTAGAGAGTTAAACTACCCAACCGTTTCTAGTATTTTAGGAACTGAGATCACTGTGCTTTAGCTACCAGTCAAAGCCATGACAAGGGGAACCATCTCTCCATGATGGATTTTATATTAATGTTACATTAATGTCACAGAAGGAATGGGAATACCCTAAAGTTAACAGAAATTCCCCAAAACTTCAAAATAGATGGGAACATATTGCAGGGACAATTTTCAATTTTTGCTGCAATCCAACCACATTATGCTGTGATGCTTTGCAAAAAAAACACAGATGAGACCTTCAGGAAACATTGGTGGTTAGAAAGCTTGATTTATTCAGGAAGATTTCATGCCAACCTTTTATTTAAAGTACATCTAAAGCCAAAAGATTTTTTAGTTTTGGATAGAATATGGTATTGTAAGAAGCCCTGTCAAGTTTTTTTCTGTGTCCCACTGGGGAGATTTCCCTTCACTTCCTGTCCTAAAGACATAACAAGAAGTAGAGCAAATTTCTCCACAGTGAGGGGATATCCCCTCTTAGAAATATGCTTAGACGATTGTCACCAGAACACATGTTCCCATTGCAAAGTTTTGTAATGATAACTGTAAAATGTGAGATTTACAATCATTTACTGTCAAAAAGTTGCAAACTGACAGAAGGAGGTGCAGTAGCTGCTTGTGATCAAGTCAGGCAATATATATTATGGCGAGAAGATGGCAGGAGATGTAGTAGCTGGTGGTAGGCACAGGCCTTCAGGCAGAGCATCCAGTGGAGAGCAGAAGACAAGAGTTGCAGAGCAGATGCAGACAGGAGTCATAGAAGTTAGAGAAGGGCAGTGAGCGGGAGGTGTACATAAGGACTGATTTATACTTTTTTTTCTCCCCTAGGCCAGCTACCTCATGCTGCTCCCCATTCACTCATAACAGACAAACAACATACAGAACCAAAACTTTTTCCCCAATACTTATAATATTATAATAAAATTAACTGAATCAAAAGCAGAACCATATCTTCGGAGACAACACAAGTGCTATGCTGACATGGCCAGTATTGTATTAGCACAACTTTTTGCACACATTTTTGCCACACGTTCGATCGCACTGCGGGCGGGGGCGTGGAAGCGGGGCCATTGAATTAAATGCACCGCCACGCCCCCTCCCACCCCAAAACGCGGGGAGAAGTTTCTAAGCGATTGCGGTGCGTTCCAGCAGCTACCGCCCTGGAACACACCCGCTCTCGGTGTGAACAAGGCCTTAGTATTGTACTGACATAGCCAAAAACATGTCCGAATTGACACAGTATCATATTGACATAAGCAAATCATTTCTGAAGTAACACATCAGTACTGTACTGACACAAACAGAAACATGTCTGCAATGACATTGTCAGTAGCCCAAAGATGTATAAAGAGGTCTGGGGTAACTGACCATCTGTGTTTTATTGCCGTTGGAGTTTCCCTCATTTTCAGTTGGGAACTGTTAGGGACACAAGTGGTCCGAAATCTCCCTAACCTGGAACCTGGTTAGAACTTCTGGAAATGCATATCCTGATTTCCTGTCCCACTGACAACCCCCACACTAATTTCTTCTAAGGGAACAAAAAGTGAAGGGACAACTCTTCAATGTGGTCACAAACACAGATAAATAACACAGGAATTTTTAGCAAACCATTCATAAGAAACACATGGGACTGTCATTACCACCTCTTTTCTAAAGATGCTAGTTGTTTTTGACCAATTGGGTTTAAAAAACATTTAAGGCACTGATATGTAACAAGTATACACTTCTGTAAAGTCAGAAAGCCCTATTTGTATACTTGTTTCAGGTGAGGGATACACAGTATTGAATAAAGAGGGTAAAGATGACACTCAGGAGACTAGCATTTGCAGAATGAGAAGTTGCAATTGATGCCTCCGTATCACCCTCATAAGATATGGTTTCCTTGATATTTTCCACACTTTATCCAAAGCTTAAAAAATGATGGCAGGAGTTAGGCTTTAAAACCTTAAGGGGTCTATGCACGAAGCTGCCGAGGGCAGCCGAGTGAATGACCGATCTGAAGTGAAGTGAGCCGAACACTGTTCGGCTATTCACTTCAGGCTGGTACGGCTAATTTCAGCCGTACATCAGCTGAAAAGCCGTACAT
>NW_017306594.1:537275-555268 GCF_000935625.1 Nanorana parkeri | reverse complement strand
GGCTGGCCAATGGCCGGCCGCTCGGCCAGCTTCGGCTTTCAGCACGGCACAGCCGAGCCGATGCATATGCGTTTGGCTCGGCTGAGCCGCTCGGCCACTATCGGGAGCTGTACGGGCTATTGTGAATAGCCCGTACAGCACCCCTTCGGTTCTACTGAACCGAAGAGGTCCTGGGACCGAAGGATCGGACGAAGCTACGGCCAGATCCTTCAGCAGCTTTGTGAATAGACCCCTAAGTTTTGAATATTAGTTTTTTTTTAAAACTTTTACAGCTTACTTTCTAGATGGATAGAAGATACCCCTGCCATTCTTTAACATGTTTTACAATTACTTTTATTCTATTAAAAGTATTTAAGATAACTTGGTCATGGAAACTTTCTTAAATTATTATAAGGACCTCACTCTCCAACATTATACCAGCCGATACTAACGATTTAGACAAAGATGTTACATTAGTACTTCATTATGTAATAGAAAAATGCACTAAGCTCACCATCATCTATAATGACAGATTTATCTGTTAGCATTGAGAAACTAAACCAGCTCATACATGCTGTAGTCCTTATTGAATACTAGTCCTTACAAACCTGACTCAAGTTTGCAAATTTTTTGAAATCTTTAATAGGTGTTAATGAATGGTTTGCCCTGTTTATTTATTTAAAATGAGAGATTTAAGATTTGTTCACAGTCATCTGCCAGCTATGTATTTTATGAGTGGTTTTATACTCAATACATTATACAATTTTTAGCTAGAATGCATCATACTTATTACAAAGAAACATAGGGGTTGATTTACTAATTACATAGAGAATTTTTACTTTGCAAAATGTATGTTAACTACATGAATAAGATGAATCTTAAATTTCTGATCAGTGTGTAGGCACCACAACATCACTAGTGATGGACTGAGTGGAACAGATTTCATTTTCTGAAGTCACTGAAATTTAGTGTGTAAATACACTAATCAGCCATGATATTATGACCACTGATATGTGAAGTGTATAACACTGGTTATCTCGTTACAATGGCACCTGGAAGTGGGTTGGATACATTAGGCAGCAAGTGAACATTTTGTCCCTGAAGTTGATGTGTTGGAAGGAGAAAAAATGGGCAAGCATAAGGGTTTGAGCGACTTTGACAAGAGCCAAATTGTGATGGCTAGACGACTAGGACAGAGCAACTCGAAAACTGCAGCTCTTGTGGGATGTTCCCAGACTGTAGTGGTTCAGAGTTCATGGTGTTGACTTGGCCTCCAATTTGTCCAGATCTCAATCCAATTGAGTATCTGTGGGAAATACTGGAAAAGCAAGTCTGATCCATGGAGGCCCCACCTCACAACTTACAGGACTCAAAGGATCTGCTACTGAGGACTTGGTGCCAGATACCACAGCATACCTTCAGAGCTCTAGTGGAGTCCATGGGGGTGATTTACTAACCTAAACACACGCACGAACCAGGTGCGTGTGATTTTCACACAGCAAAACGTATTTATCAACCAAAAAGTCTCTAAAAGCATATTTCCACTAATGCCATATATGGAAAAATCATGCACATGATGCATATATAATGCTGCTTCACAGTTTAGACAAAAATGGTTAGCTCATGCATTTACATTCCTGCATTCATCAACGCAAGCAACACAACATAGAGCTAATTTACACAACATCACCTTGCAATTCATGCAGGGCTTTGCACAACACACCTGCTGGGTGTGTACACACTACAAAGGTGTTTAGATTCCACCCATAGATCATGCTGGGAGGGAACACACTACAGAGGTGTATACATGTTCGTGGTGTGTTTATAAGGTTAGTAAATCAACCCCCATGCCTCGATGGGTCAGGGCTGTTTTGGCAGCAAAAGGGGAGACCTACTATATATAAAACTCCATCCTTTCTAATTCACTACATTGGTTGCAGGTTGACACTCAAAGACATAAGTTCAAACTACATAAAAAAACAAACAAATCTATTAAATGTTATTGAATGTCTTCCTAAAATAAAAGTGTAAAATATTATTTTAAAAAACTAATCTTAATATATAAAAAGTGATTCTCCTCATAGTAGTAAATAAAGCAGTATCATAAATGTCGTGAAAGGCTTTACCATTCCTAACAGCAAAAGTAAAAAGAATTTTAAGATAAGGATAGAGTAGACCTATGACTCTATTACATGACATTTTGAATTATAGTCATGTAATAAAAAAAAATTATAAACTATAAACGATCATCACAAAATGGTAAACACTCTTTTTTGTGATACCAATATTTGTTTGCAAGTAAGAAGAAAAAAAACAAATGGTATAGGTAAGGAAAAATGATTACCATGTAGAGAACTTATAACTGTCAGGAAAGGTTCTGTTTTTTCACTTAGCTGCTCAGTTGGAAAGGGGTTTTACGTTCTCGAGCATCTGAAGGCTGTAAGTTATGTTAGGTCGGTGTGGGAAACTATTGAATACTTAAACACTTCCAGCTTAGATACAGCAAAAAAAACAAAAAAACACACATCCCGCCAGCACAATTAAGACAAAGTCGAAGTGACAAAAGCTCAACAATTTTCAATTGCCCGCTCAGTCTGTAATGAGAAGAGCTGTTTACCCCATGTTCCTTATTAAACTGAAGTATTTTATTTAATGAGCATGACTCATGCAAGGTGTTCCTATAAATCATCAGCTGGTTTACAAACTCAATAACTAGGCTTCCTGCTATAACTAGGCTGTGCACACCTTAAATTATTAACACACCAGGGCCTAAAGGCAGATCTTTGATGGTGATATAAACACTGTGAGGACAAGGTGCTCTCTCAGCAAAAGATTATTGACTCTAATTACCATTTACCACTGAAAAAAGAGACAATAAAATATGAAGGGGGCGGGGGCAATGGAATTTAATTCTGTGAGGAGTATAAAAGAAAGTAAAAAAGGTTTTTTGTTGACAGATAGTGTATGCTACAGTTCTAAAGCTGTTTTTGTTTCTCTTTCTGAAGAATAAGAACAATAGGAGAAGAAAATGTGGAGAAGATTGGATTCATGCACCCTTTGAAATGGATTGGAAAGCACCAGAGGGCACAAACTAGGACGATACACTGGAAGGGCTCCTTTTTTTAATTGTTTGCATGGATGGGATGTATCCCAAAGAACACAAAAGCATAGAACATCTTAAAGCATGATTCCTGATGCAGGATTACCGTAGACAGAAAAAAAAGTGCTGTGATGTAAATCTGATCTTCACTGCAAGAAATTATATTTAATCATGATTTCACACTAAAATGAATTGTGATCCTCCTACTTCGTAGGCATTTGTATTTTCTGCAAAGAGTCAATATATGTCATCCAGATTGTGGACTATTTCTAAATGTGAAATATTGCAACTGCTACCCATAATTTTATTTATTTATTTATTAAATTGCATTCTGATTCTCTAGTACTGCACAACATAAAAAGCAAATGCACAAGCAAAGCACAGAGCAAAATGTATTGTACAAAAGCAATGTAATTTGTCAAATCTTTGCATTTTGTGCAATAATGGGTGCAATAGATAAAGATTTTAGTATCTATTGAGACACTTAAATAAGATTTTAAATAAAATTACTACATTCACATTCTTTTTTCTGCAAATTTTCAGTAATTAAATACTAGGATTTATATTGTCAACAGCTAATTGTTAAACTCATAGTACTTACACAGTAAGTAACCAATCAGATGGAATGGCACAATATAGCATATGCAATATAGACTATTGAAATTCTTATCATGGAAAAAACATAGAAACACCGAATTAGAAGAATAACTACTATGGTTATAGTTTCGAGGCCAAGAAAAAAACTTAAAAGAACTCCAGTGTAAATTAAAAATACCTGATGTTTTACAGCATAATAATTCACATTTAAATATTATAAATAGATGCAAACAGAGGGGCTTGGTAAAATGCACCCAACCACCAAGTAGAAAATGGCATATTGGGCAAATGTTTCACTTCAAATGTTCCAAATGTCTGCAATATTTGAGTTACACTAGGTATTCATTTTAATGGTTTATACTGGAGCCCCTTTCCTCCCCAAGCTGGAGGAGGGATAACAACACAGCCAAAATGTTGGCTAAAATTACACTAGGCATTCAGCACTCATGGGGATTCAGCCTTAATATTATTTTAACAGTTATTAAATAAAGCTGCAATAAAATGCAAATATGTTTAGGGCTTTCCCCTGAGCTATAGCTGATAAACAAAAAGTAAACAATAAAAGGAAACACTGCAAGGGGTTCCCAGAAACGAAACAGCAACTACAGTTGTTGTTTTTACACACAAAATAGTATTCTATCTCCGAGGACGGTTGTATCTCTAAAATGTGATTATGTGGATACACATGAATATGTAGCCTACCACACTGCAATCCACATTAATTTAGCACAGTATAGCACTGTATAGAGGCTAAGGGGTTGATTTACTAACCTTATAAACACGCCACGAACAAGTATACACCTCTGTAGTGTGTTCCCTCCCAGCATGATCTATTGGTGGAATCTAGACACCTTTGTAGTGTGTACACACCCAGCAGGTGTGTTGTGCAAAGCCCTGCATGAATTGCAAGGTGATGTTGTGTAAATTAGCTCTACGTTATGTTGCTTGCGTTGATGAATGCAGGAATGTAAATGCATGAGCTAACCATTTTTGTCTAAACTGTGAAGCAGCATTATATATGCATCATGTGCATGATTTTTCCATATATGGCATTAGTGGAAATATGCTTTTAGAGACTTTTTGGTTGATAAATACGTTTTGCTGTGTAAAAATCACACGCACCTGGTGCGTGCGTGTGTTTAGGTTAGTAAATCACCCCCTAACTCTCGTTACATAGACAAATGGCTGCTGGGAACCAACCATTTTATAGTGAGTGTGCTAGCACATACCAACTCCCCCATTATTGGACATTCTAACCCTGCTGACCACAGTTTAAAGGTCAGGCAGGGCATTAAGGGTCCTTTAAAATTTGTTTCAGCAAATTTCACCATACATTTACCAGAACTGCGAATCCCCCTGCATTTTCTATGTATCCACTGTGCAGCGAATCCAAATCATATTCCCGATAGAGAGGAAGGTAACCTTGAAGTCAGAAAAAGAGACGAGGAAGGAAATTAATTCTCCCTTTGTCTAACAGGCATCAGGTTATGTGGGCCAAGGTGTGAAGATGGTGGGTGCCTGGCAAGGCAGAAGCATTTACATTAGTGGGTCATTAGGGTAGAATTACTGCAGCTGTCCCTCACCCTCAGCTCCGCAGACCTCAAATAACAATAATCATGCTTACTAATTTCTCCAGTGGATGTAGACAGAATGAGGAGGTAATATCACTGGAGCTAGCATGACCCAGAGTGGTAGCCTGTTAGTAGGCAGGATGTCTGTGATCTGAGCTACAATGAACTGGGAGTGAGGTGTAGAGGCAGGGATCTTACCCCACTGGACCACTAATGTAAACAGTAATTAAAGGATGAAGAACCTTACCCCACTACACCAACAATACTCTCATTCATCTACCATTTTCCTCCTCTATACTACTCTAGATTGAAGTCTAGCAATTAGCTGCATGTAACCATTTAGAGTGAGTCAATCATTTGTAATTCCTGTTGAGAAATATTAGTAAAACCAGAAAAAGTCTAAGGCAACATGGGTATGATACTCTTTAAGGTAATGGCCTCATCACACATTCATAAATAATTAATGTTATCTACAGGCACCTACAAGTTGGGCAAAAAAGTATTTAGTCAGCCACCAATTGTGCAAGTTCTCCTTATCCTTGAAAAAAAGAGCACTGTACATACTTAGGGTACCTTGGTAACCTCCTCTGAAGGAGGCTCAGTTATGTTTTGGGCTGCTTTGCTGTGTCTTGCATGGGGTGCCTTCAGTCTGTGCAGGGCACAATTAAATCTCAAGACTATCAAGGAATTCTGGAGTGAAACATACTGGCATGTGTCAGTAAAGCTCTGTCTCAGTTGCAGGCCATGGGTCTTCCAACAGGATGTTGACCTAAAATACACAGCTAAAAGCACCCAAAATGTCTAAGAACAAAACCATTAAGCTATTCTGAAGTGGTCTTCTGTGACCCCTGATCTGAATCCTATGGAACATCTATGGAAAGAGCTGAAAAATGCAGTCTGGAGAAGGAACACTTCAAACCTGAGACAGATACTGCTGGTAGCTGTAGAAGTCTCATTAAGAGGTACAGAAAGTGCGTGTTTGGAATGATTGCCTTTAAAAGTTGGGCAACAAAATATTTAATTATTTAATTCATACATTCACAGCTGATCACAAAAATTTGTGCTGATAAAAACTGGGTAGCACAATAGCTAATAATAGTTTTCTATTGGCCGGCGGTTCTGCTGCCGTAAAAAAACAAAACTCTCTCTCTGGGAGTCTCCCGCTCCCGGCCGCCCAGGAGAGAAACACTGATTTCTCTTCTTTTGTCTTTATTCTGATATTCTGACACGGAGCTGTGTCAGAATAGAATTTTTTTTTTTTTGCCCATAGGATTGCATTGCTAGATTCCTATTGGCTATTTCAATTTGCAATAGCCAATAGTAAACTAGCATTGCACCCGCCCTCTGCTGCAGTTCTCCATCAGGTCCATCAGCAGAGGGCAGGTGGAATGTTAGTTTACTATTTGCTATTGCAAATTGAAATAGCCAATAGGAATCTAGCAATGCAATCCTATGGGCAAAACTTTAAAAAAATTTTTTTTTTATATTCTGACACGGCTCCCCGTGTGCCCCCCGCTAACAGTGGCAGCAGTCCCGGCGCTAGCGCAAGGCAAGATCGCAATTAAATCAGCTCTCGGCGCCCTGCGGTTGCGACATGCAATGAAAATTATTAGTGCCCCCCCAGATTTGACTGTGGTATCTTATGTGCCCCCCCCCCCTATATATTGTTCCTAGAGTTGCCACTGTTTTTAGCCCAGTGTCCTCAAATAACCTGAGGATGCTGGCCTGCCATTAATTGACAACAACTGGGTGGGGCCAGCAGTGACATTACGTCTGGCTCCGCACAGTTGTCGTCAGTAGCGGGGAACACGGTCTGCTTGGGCAGACCGCCTTACCCGCTTCGGCTGTCAGCAGACCCGAGCTGAGGCCTTCGGCTGCTGAATGGACTATTGAACAGGCTATTGTAAATTGACTGAACCGAAGGGCTCCGATGGCCGAAGTGAGCCAAAGGATCAGCCAAAGCTAAGGCTGGATACTTTGGCAGGTAAGTAATTAACCATCTTAGTTTTTTGAGCCTTCAGAGGTATAATAGGCACGCAACATATGCCCATAATATCATAAGCTAAACTGGAATTGACTAAAATGTACTTTAAAGTAATCAGATACCACCTTAAACATTAGTCAGTAGACACAGTAGCATACATGACTGCATTTATTAAGCTAAGCATCAGTCTACATACTATTACATCAATCAGTCATTGTGTACTAAAATCGCTCATCCTTAATGCAATGATTTAAGTATCCCTACAGAGAATTCAAGTCATCAGAAAGTCATTAAATACTGTAAAAAATGAAAATGACTATTACACAGCAGTCAACACTATTAACTGTTAGTTAAAACAGCATTTAATTTAAATAAACAGCCACATTTCTACAGTTTACTTAGTATAAAAATAATGAGTATTTTAACGTTAGTGTCACTTAGCAACAATAGACTACTACAATGAATGTGCATATTGTAAGATGAGTAAAAAAAGGTGAAAAAATGCTTTTTTATCAAGAGCACAATAATGTGTAGTGTGCATGTTTAGAACATAGACAATGATACTATATTATGAATGCGGACAACCTAATAATAATAATAATAAATGTATAACATTAAAAGACAATTCCAGGTGGCCAGGCCAACAATTGAGCTACCAATATTAGCCACTGCCAGTAGGGACGAGCTTCGGGTTTGGTGTTAACATGAGTTCAAATTGAACCCAGCCTGTTTGCAGTTCAGCGAATGGGTGAACAAACTGGCCATATTTGCTTAGTTCACCTGGTTGAACCCCCGGCTGATGTTTGTAGCCTGTAATTTAGCAGCAGTAGCACTACCACCGCTAAATGACATGAAGCAGGGATACAGCAGGGATCCTGGTTGACATCATTGACCAGATACAGTTTTTACCATATTTGGTAAATAACATCACCCAGATTTGTTTACATACAGAAGCTGCTAAGGCTCTGTCGTTTGCAATGGGAATAACATCCACATGTAGATAAGGTGCCTTGCAAGGGAACCCTCCCCCTTGCAAGGCACCCTCCCACGGATCATAGAAAACAGCTGGGAAAGACCCTGGAACATAGCAGGCTGGAAGAATAGTCTGGACAAGCAGATGTTGGTGACTGAGAAGTCAGATAACAGGCAGGGTAATGGGCAGAGTCTTAGTCAGGATTCAGGTCGGGGTCATGCCAGAAGATCAGCAGAGACAACCTGTCGTGGTCAAACCAGAGATAGCAGAGACAAGCTGTGGTCAGGAACTTAGCCAGGGTAAACAGCAAGGCCGCAGAGCAGGAGTACAAGGGCAGGCCGAATCGGCAACAGTGAAGCAAATCAGAAACAGGTGAAGACCACATAGAAACTGCCTGAAGGTGCACATACACTGCACGATTCTCGTACGAGAATCGGGGGAAATCCCGCGATCGTACGAGAATCGTGCAGTGTATGGAAGGCGTGCGACCATTTCTACTCTACGGTCGCACGTCTTCCGTCGAACAAGCAGGCTGGAAAACCCGCCGGGAATCATACGATTCTCTGCGAGTTAGTGGCCTGCTTGTTCGACAACTGCCGAACGGGCTGGTGTGCGCACGCGCACACTGCCCGTTTGCAGTCATCGGAAGCCCGCCCCTCATTGCAGTCATCACAAGCCCGCCAAGTACGATCTGCCTGTCCAAGATGGGCAGATCGTAAGTTTTTTTAAGTACTTTACAACCCTCGCAAGACAAAAGTCTTGCGAGGGTTGTAAAGTGTACAGCCACCTTAACTCACGCTGTTACATAACTAGGCCCACTGATACCAACCCTGTACTTGCACACCCGCATATTTGAGCAACGTGCCCTTGAAGATTAGCGTGCTCATAGGAATTAGCCTAAGTATCTGAATTAGCAAGGTCACTCATATGGCTGCGAACACGCATCCAGCTGGAGATGACCTTTGCGCTGCTTATTGGTACTGATACGGCCATGAACACTGGTATGGTTTTGGGGGGGCACATTAAATGCCCTCCACCTTTCCTGGCCAGCCAGGCTGCATATTTTTTTGCATTGGTACCTGTCATGCATGGCAGTGCCCAGCTACCTGTGTCCTTGTTAGGCATGCACCAATACCATTTTTTCTAGACAGAGTACGAGTACCGGTATTTTTCCTCAAGTACTTGCTGATACCAATTACCGATACCTTTTTTTTAGTGTTTTATGTGACAGCTTTTCTAAAACAATACAGACTAACGATTTTAGGACAGTGGTGGAGCGCCAGGGCCCGGTCAAAGCTGCAACTGCTGCGACCCTGCTAGGTCTGCCACTGACTGCAAGCTGTAGAAGGACCACAAATCTCAGTAATACATTATATAGCAATGCAGAACACCATCAGCTATAGAGGACTACAAATCTCAGCAATACATTATACAGAAATGCAGAATTGCACCGGCTGCAGACGACTACAAATCCCAGCAATACATTATGCAGCAATGCAAAAAAATACCATCAGCTATGGAGAACTACAAATCTCAGCAGTACATAATACAGCAATGCAGAATACCATCAGCTATATAGGAATACAAATCCCAGCAATACATTATGCAGAATAATAGTATATGAATTTTCTACATACTCTGTGCTGGGGTGCCGGCTTGATGTCTTGGAGGGCTGTGGAGGGTCTCAAGAGGGTTGCGGAGGATCTCAGGAGGGGTGTAGTAGATCTCAGCGCGGGCAGATGTGTGGGCTGGTGCTGTAAACAGGTGCCACGTGGTTCCCGAGAGTGCTACTGCAAGGTCCCCAGCAAGCACTGAACCTTACGGCAGTTGCTTCAAATTAAAAATGTAGAGCCAGTATCGATTTTCAGTATCAGGGCTTTGTCACAAATATGAGTACACGTGAAAATGCCCAGTATCAACACGTATACCCAGGGGCGTAACTAGAAATCACAGGGCCCCATAGCAAAATTTTGTATGTGGCCCTCCATACTGCCCCCCCCCCCCCAAAAAAAAGTACCCACCTGCAGAACACGTTCCCGTGCCAAAACCGTCTCTTTCTCTTCAGCTCTGCTAGCTCTGACGTCAGTGCTGAAGAACAGATGACTCCACCGCTCACTGCTGCAGAGCCCACCATAGACCACGCACAGCCCACCTGAGACCACGCACATACCAAAGACCCTGCAGAGCCCAACTGAAACCCCACATAGCCCACCAGAGGGTGACCCTACACAGCCCACCATAGACTACACAGATTCCACCTGAGACTCCGCACAGCCCACTTGAGACCCCACAAAGCCCACCTGAGACCCAGCAGAGTCCACCTGAGACCCCGTAGAGTCCACCTGAGACTCTACAGAGCCCACCTGTGACCCCACACATACCATAGACCCTGCACAGACCACCTGAGACCCCACACAGCCCACCTGAGAGTGACCCTGTAGAGCACACCATAGACCCCGCAAATCCCACCTGAGACCCCACACAGCCCACCTGAGAGTGACCGTGCAGAGCCCCCCTCAGACCCTACAGAGCCCACCTGCAACCCCATAGAGCCCACCATAGACCCCACAGAGCCCTCCATAGACTCCATAGTACCCACTTGAGACCCCGCACATACCAGAGACCCTGCAGAGCCCACCTGAAAGTGCTGAAATGCAATTAAAAACGCCCCAAACCGCGCTGATCAGCATGGTTCCATTGAAACCTGTATGGAAACCGCACTGATCAGCGCGGCAAAAATAGTGCAGGGAGCAGTTCAGGCGGGGGGAGGTTTGGATTGCGCAGACCAGCTCGGTTGCATGAACGATCCTAATAGCAATGTATGGGATTGTTCATGTCGGCGGATCCGCTTGGCCGAATCCACGCGGCCAAACTGCCCTGGTGTGAACGGGGTCTTAGGAGGTCCCTCTCTGGAAACGCAGCCTCCCAATGTTAAGGGCGTGTGTCCTTATATGGTCCCACCCCCTTTCTTGCTCTGCCAGACCACTGCTCAGTTTAAGGGTCTGGTTTGGAATTTTAGGGGGGGCTCCACGTTTGTTTTGCAGTTTTTGGCATTGGGGTCACCCTTAAAATTCCTACCAGACCTGAAGGCTTTGCCGAGCCAAAGCATGTGCATTCCGCTCAACTGTTTACTTCTGCTGCTGTAAGCACTATAGAGAATAGCGCGTCCAGCAGCCCATCAGTAAGGCGAAATCCTTCAGCTCTTGAAGTGAATAATCCCCATGTCTTGTCTCTTGTTCTGCCTGTTACTGGACACTGAAGGAGAAGCAGCAGACTGACAAGCTCATCTCTCTGAACTCTCTGCTCTCTCTTCCTAACAGCATTTTCCTTGTCAACACATTTGCATGCAGCACATCTGATTGGCTCCCAATCCTAATCTGAGTGCTGCTGTATTCAAGTTCTATTTCTCTCTGGGTTTAACCATTGACCTGTTAGAATTTCTTTGGTTTGACACAGCTGAAATAAAGCTGCTCTGACACCAATTTAGTAAATGAGGCAAAGCCAAGGGGAAAAATCTCTTTCCAAAGAAACCACAACCATGTGCAAGGAAAATTTAAAAAAAAAAACAGGAAAAAACTATATTTTCATAGATAATTAGATGATTGAACTTACGCTTTACCTCATTTACTGAACGGTCTTTATTTCTTCAGTAAATCTAACACTTTGTATAGTAAATAGAGTAAATAGAGCATTTGCTATTCCTATGCCTCAACCTCTTTTCACAGCACTAATGCACAAAGCAAGAGTGTTGCTGAGAAGCAGTAATAAAAAATATGCAAAGCATTTGTTTGGCTTCTACATAAAGTACACACATATGAAACTACCCATACACGGAAAGATCTTGGGGTTGATTTACTAACCTTATAAACACGCCACGAACAAGTATACACCTCTGTAGTGTGTATCCTCCCAGCATGATCTATTGGTGGAATCTAGACACCTTTGTAATGTGTACACACCCAGCAGGTGTGTTGTGCAAAGCCCTGCATGAATTGCAAGGTGATGTTGTGTAAATTAGCTCTACGTTGTGTTGCTTGCGTTGATGAATGCAGGAATGTAAATGCATGAGCTAACCATTTTTGTCTAAACTGTGAAGCAGTATTATATATGCATCATGTGCATGATTTTTCCATATATGGCATTAGTGGAAATCTGCATGAGACTTGCATGCCGCTATTAGAGCGGCGTGTAGCCTATGGCGCATGCTAGATGACGCGCACGTACGTAAATACATAAAAACCCGCCATAATGGCGTGAAAACGTGACATGTTGCTTGTGTTTGGTTGATAAATACGTTTTGCTGTGTAAAAATGCACATGCACCTGGTGCGTGCGTGTGTTTAGGTTAGTCAATCACCCCCCATGACTCTTAACCCAGCTGTATTATTTAACTCTTAAATGCCACTGCTTTTGAATTTTCCACAATGCAAATCTATTTTTATTCATATCGAGTACAGGAAAAAAAAAACATACACCCGATGATGAGTTTCAGCCAATCCTAATCATAGCACTGGCTTTAGGTGACACCATTTCATCCCTTAATAAATGGAGAGCTGATCATGTGACTCTTCCTATTTTTTCACCCTATTTTTTTCATTGGAAGGCGAATGTTTGTCACAATTGCGTAGAGTCTACGAGCCCACGCACATTCCGCAGTTCTGCTGTACATGGCCACATCATGTGAACACCTGCAGCACTTGAGAAATTTATAATCTGGAGTTAGATAGCATCTTAGCAGCCAGGTTCATTTTTGATATTTTACAAATGCAGGGAATGGATTGAACATGTACACTGTACTGCCCATGCACCACAGGCAGTTTACACACACCTAAACATTGTTAGGAGAACCAGAAAATAGTTTTTTTGGCAGAAGAGACAGAGAGTCTACCAAAAACCTCAACTTTCTAGCATTTTTTTTAAAACTTTAGTTCCACTGTAAAGTGAGTATATAATGTAAATAGTGCCCTTTAATCAAGTCGGATAATAATTTGTTAATCAACAGACATAGAAACTCTCTGGACTGGCAAAACATTTTACATGTAACCTGTTTATTGGACCTGACTCTTTATCAAACATACATGGTTCTTTTTAAAATGTTGGAAGTATCAATGTGTTTAAATACATGTAAATCCACCCAGAAGAAAGTACTGTATACAGAATAAATTGTGTTGTTTTGCAACCTTTTCAGCACTTAAATTGGGTGTTTCCTGTTTCCTTGAAATCTAAGAAACAATACAGCTGACATTCCCAGAAATATATAATTAGATTAGTTTTTTGGAAAGAAGCATCAATTTACATTAAGAATAAGTAAAGTCCTGGCTCCATCAGATGGTGTTGGTTAAACGAATTTTAACTTCCCTTCTTTCCTTCCCCTCATTTTCTTACACTCTTTTTTTCCCTCAGCATGTGTTTGTATCTATAACATAAAGATTTTTTTCACAACATCGGTGTGTTGGCTAAAGAATATGGAAATCAGCTCTAGGATTCTTGTTTCACTGTCTTTGGGCATATATTATAGCGCTTGAGGGTTGGGAACTGGTGAAAAAGTTTTTTATTTTAAAGAGGACATCTGGCTGTCTTTGATTACCATTGAATCAGAGTAGAGATCCAAACTGTGGGTTTATGTGACTCTGCAGCAAAGTAAACCCACCGTACTTAGTTTTGTGAAGATATAATTGAGAGCAAATCCTCAGTTACAATTACGCTTTTAAGTTGAACGCAATTTATTTTACCAGCAGCTTTGAAATGATTAAATGACTTCCTATACTAGTAGGCCTCTAAAAGTCTACAGCACGTTCAAACACTCTGGCATATTTGTGGTGGCCTAAGCTCATGTTAGTATTTAATGTTCTAGGTATAATATGGCAATTAAAGAGCTCCTAGGTTATAGCATTAAGCTATTTATTTATATACAAAAAACAAGCATACAAACATTGTGGTAATGCAACAGCTTAAAATAAATGCTTAAATCATTACAATATCCCCTTTGAAAGAATCTTTGTTACAATTATATTTTTTTTAAAAAAAGGAGTCTGATTTCTCAGGCAGCTGTACATAATTCTGCTCATAAAATTCTAACAAAGTAAAGTACAAATATGTAATTACTTCTATTTTTGTTCTAATTTGTGGATAAATAGAAGTACAGTTTATTCCTAGTTAATACTAAAGATGTATAATAAAAAGGAGTTGAATTAACTAGGCAGCCTTTGAAATAAAAGGAAAAGTTTTTAAATACAAAAGTGACATCATTAGGATGGTATTACTAGAAGTATACTTTTTTTTCATCTAGCTATTTTTATACTGCATTGCATGCATTTTCTTTGAATGGAGACTATTATCAAGCCACTATAAACTTAACCCTGGCAGATGATGCACTAGATAAATAAAGAGAGTGCAAGTAATGTGGTAAAACTGATACACTGGGATCAATTCAGCAAAGCCTAATGCATACATTGTTTTTATTTATATTTTTTAATCAATTTTTTTATTGAGCTTTACACATACAAAAAACAAAAAGATAAGAAAGGGAAAAAAAAGATTTTTTTATTACAATGTATTATTTTCTGTTTGTTTACAGAAAAGGGGTCTTTTCAATACACTAAAGGTTTTAACACACAGATCAGTTGAATACAGCATGTAAATGCAATACTACAGTGATTATCAACTGGTTATTTGGTCTTTAAAGTGTTCCTATTGCATACTGCAGTAAAAGAAGATGTGTGAGGACAACAGCTGCTAAAGAATCTTCCCTAACCAATGGATGGTCCTCCACTGCTCTCCATTGTTCCGCCGTCCAGCTACTACGTCACTACAGGACACAGTAGGTATTTAGCTCCCAGTGGATGGAAATACGCAGACATTCGACACTCTCAAAAGTGTCAGGTATGAAAATTATACCGGAAGCCATAGCATTGCAACAAAGCAATGATCCAAGTCAGCGCCCACCAGGAAGGTTAAGTATTAATCTTCTTTTATCATAGGGTGCTTTTAAAAAAAAATAAAAAACAAACATTGCTTTAGGATCACTTTAAACTATTACTAGAGCCTGCAAATTGTGAGCTATTTTTTGAGGGAAAAAGAAAATAGAGCCATTCAAGTCAGAGATAACAAAAACATTTAAGAGAAAAATATAGATTCATTAAAGAAAACCTTCAGTGGTTTATAAAGTAGTGATTTTTCAAAGGAAACATGCTTGATTTTGCTAAGCTTTTTATTTTAATGCATGATTTAATTTTTATGATTTTAATTTAATGAGAAAAGCATAACATTATTAACACAGTTAAAATAGTTCATGTATCTCTGTAAATTGACCCCAGTTGCTTTTCCAGGTCTTTGTCAGCACAGGACACCTACTGTATGTCTTCACACAGTCATACCTTTGGCCATGGCAGTCCTAATATTGATGATCAGTATGGACACAATAAAAGACAACAATTTCCTCCAAACTGTTTTTTTAGATCTCTGGATGTTATTACTAGTGAGGATGGCAGTTATTTAACAGAATACCAAGTATATCATATAACTTACTAAAAGGAAGAGCATTTTTGGGTACAAGGATGCCCAGTTGCTACTACAGTTTGTCTTACAGAAAATTAGCATCATTTTTCTTTGTCTGCACATTTAAAAAGGTACATATTGCTGGAAAGTGAAAGCTAACTTCAAGTTTTACCCAGTACAATCTCTCTCTACCAGTCTGTTAAACCTGGGATAACTGCCACAGAGGAAAAAAAAACAATCTAACGCAGGGGTGGGCAACTCCAGACAGAATTGCCCACCCCTGATCTAAAGGGATTCAACTGAATACAAGGGCTGTTAAAGATCATACATAAAGGCTTGGGATATGCCTGCTTCTCTTTATTAGAGATAGGTGAATAGGCTTGGTTCTCCTAGAATTCAACAAATCCCATTTAACCGGAATTTAGCAGCAAATCACATTGAAGTCTTAAGAGAGAAAATCCTGTTAGTAGACTCCATCCACCAATGCAAAAAGAAAAGAAAAGTGGGGAGAGTGCCTTTTCATGTGGCTTTGAGGGCAATATTGAGAAGACACAACACACAAAATAACATGCTTGGGGGATGTCTTAAAGTTGTAAGTGGTTTCAAAGGAAAATGTAAATTTCATGGACAGTGTCAGTAACACATATTTTTATAGCTCATATTTGGCTGTGGAATTGATTTACTTATTTTAAGGGCAGCTTGGCTTATATATAGCAGCAGCGCCAGAATCTAATTCATTTCAGTAAAAAAAAATTATGCTTTTTTCATGTAGTTTTAGCTTCAACGGCAATGACTCCCTGTGACCGTCAGATATACATTGACCAGTAGTTCATCTGGGCTGTCTCTGTTCTCACTGATACAAAACTGTTCAGCTAATTAACAGCAGCAGATGATACAGCAGTGTAAAATTAGTCAGCAGAATGAGTAAGTTACTGAAATGTACTAGAGAAATAGTACCGGGAGATGTTTTACTACAAGAATAAAGCGACTGTAAAATTGGGCAGCAGCATGAACATTTTAATGAACAAGGTTTGGCTCAAATCAGTAACAATATGGCCAGTAGGGTCAGTAACAATTGAATGGCATGCTTGGAGCACCCCAAACATAAAAAAGATCCTATCAGCATTTAATATTACATTAAAAACCCCACAAGAAATACAAACCTAAAAATACCACTCCTGAAACAATAACCAACTTTTTTAAAAGAAGGCTTTGCTGAAAAACAAAAGAAGCAGTTCAACCTAAAATTAAGGCCCTAACAACATACAATAGTAAACAATGTATCCCAAAATAAATTAAACCCCCCAAAATACTACCCCTCTAAAACTAAAGAATATTTTTTTTTTTAAAGAGAAGCTTTGAATTAAAAAAGTTTACTATGAACAAAATATCTCCAAATAAGAACACAACAAAGTACAAAATACAACAACAAAAAAAGCAGAAAAGGGACTGATTGTCCAAAGAACTAGCAATCAGTATTAAAGTACTGTTTCCTAACTAAGCTTAATCTCTCTCTATGCAGTTTGTCAGCTTTCCCTAAGCCTACAGCAGCTTCCAATATACTGACACTATCACTTCACTGCCCCCCCTCCCCCCACCGCTATTTACATTGATGGGACTGTCTTAATCAAAAACCTTTATTGGACTATTCTACATTTGCTGGCCATTGTTCAAAGGCCTTGCAGTACATTATGGTTTACAAAAAAAAACTGGGAAAATCGGCACATACATTTGCATGGACGGTGGACCTTGTCTTGAACCCAAAGGATTTGCTTCAAACCCATGGTAGTGACAAATCCAAAACCTAATCCCAGAAATCCTTTGGTTAATCATAGAGGAAATAACAGTAGGCAGTAGATACATTAAATAAATATAATAAAATATATTTTTACCCAAAACATTATTTCAGTTTTTGGCACATGCTGAAAAAGTAAAATATCAAACATATTCTTATATCTCTCAGAGACTATGGTGCTAATATCTGCACTTGAGTTCCTGTGTCTTTGCATATGATGTAGCCTTAACAAGAGGGTCTCACTACCCTGATGGACTTTAAACATATTTTATATTATAAAAAATGCAACAGGAGGAGAGCCCCCCAATATCAATGGGAACACCAAAAGCTGCAAGGTATACTGGAACCTGAATAGGTTTAGATTACTAAACTGGATGATTTATTTTATTTGTATTTCATTTTCTATCTCAATCATTTTCTTATAAAATGTTTAGTTCTTGTATGTGAATATAGTCATGGAAATGTTATTTAATTGATCAAATAGTTATTCATCCACTG
>NW_017306594.1:483143-535700 GCF_000935625.1 Nanorana parkeri | reverse complement strand
CCCCCCCCCCCCCCCAAAAAAAAGTACCCACCTGCAGAACACGTTCCCGTGCCAAAACCGTCTCTTTCTCTTCAGCTCTGCTAGCTCTGACGTCAGTGCTGAAGAACAGATGACTCCACCGCTCACTGCTGCAGAGCCCACCATAGACCACGCACAGCCCACCTGAGACCACGCACATACCAAAGACCCTGCAGAGCCCAACTGAAACCCCACATAGCCCACCAGAGGGTGACCCTACACAGCCCACCATAGACTACACAGATTCCACCTGAGACTCCGCACAGCCCACTTGAGACCCCACAAAGCCCACCTGAGACCCAGCAGAGTCCACCTGAGACCCCGTAGAGTCCACCTGAGACTCTACAGAGCCCACCTGTGACCCCACACATACCATAGACCCTGCACAGACCACCTGAGACCCCACACAGCCCACCTGAGAGTGACCCTGTAGAGCACACCATAGACCCCGCAAATCCCACCTGAGACCCCACACAGCCCACCTGAGAGTGACCGTGCAGAGCCCCCCTCAGACCCTACAGAGCCCACCTGCAACCCCATAGAGCCCACCATAGACCCCACAGAGCCCTCCATAGACTCCATAGTACCCACTTGAGACCCCGCACATACCAGAGACCCTGCAGAGCCCACCTGAAAGTGCTGAAATGCAATTAAAAACGCCCCAAACCGCGCTGATCAGCATGGTTCCATTGAAACCTGTATGGAAACCGCACTGATCAGCGCGGCAAAAATAGTGCAGGGAGCAGTTCAGGCGGGGGGAGGTTTGGATTGCGCAGACCAGCTCGGTTGCATGAACGATCCTAATAGCAATGTATGGGATTGTTCATGTCGGCGGATCCGCTTGGCCGAATCCACGCGGCCAAACTGCCCTGGTGTGAACGGGGTCTTAGGAGGTCCCTCTCTGGAAACGCAGCCTCCCAATGTTAAGGGCGTGTGTCCTTATATGGTCCCACCCCCTTTCTTGCTCTGCCAGACCACTGCTCAGTTTAAGGGTCTGGTTTGGAATTTTAGGGGGGGCTCCACGTTTGTTTTGCAGTTTTTGGCATTGGGGTCACCCTTAAAATTCCTACCAGACCTGAAGGCTTTGCCGAGCCAAAGCATGTGCATTCCGCTCAACTGTTTACTTCTGCTGCTGTAAGCACTATAGAGAATAGCGCGTCCAGCAGCCCATCAGTAAGGCGAAATCCTTCAGCTCTTGAAGTGAATAATCCCCATGTCTTGTCTCTTGTTCTGCCTGTTACTGGACACTGAAGGAGAAGCAGCAGACTGACAAGCTCATCTCTCTGAACTCTCTGCTCTCTCTTCCTAACAGCATTTTCCTTGTCAACACATTTGCATGCAGCACATCTGATTGGCTCCCAATCCTAATCTGAGTGCTGCTGTATTCAAGTTCTATTTCTCTCTGGGTTTAACCATTGACCTGTTAGAATTTCTTTGGTTTGACACAGCTGAAATAAAGCTGCTCTGACACCAATTTAGTAAATGAGGCAAAGCCAAGGGGAAAAATCTCTTTCCAAAGAAACCACAACCATGTGCAAGGAAAATTTAAAAAAAAAAACAGGAAAAAACTATATTTTCATAGATAATTAGATGATTGAACTTACGCTTTACCTCATTTACTGAACGGTCTTTATTTCTTCAGTAAATCTAACACTTTGTATAGTAAATAGAGTAAATAGAGCATTTGCTATTCCTATGCCTCAACCTCTTTTCACAGCACTAATGCACAAAGCAAGAGTGTTGCTGAGAAGCAGTAATAAAAAATATGCAAAGCATTTGTTTGGCTTCTACATAAAGTACACACATATGAAACTACCCATACACGGAAAGATCTTGGGGTTGATTTACTAACCTTATAAACACGCCACGAACAAGTATACACCTCTGTAGTGTGTATCCTCCCAGCATGATCTATTGGTGGAATCTAGACACCTTTGTAATGTGTACACACCCAGCAGGTGTGTTGTGCAAAGCCCTGCATGAATTGCAAGGTGATGTTGTGTAAATTAGCTCTACGTTGTGTTGCTTGCGTTGATGAATGCAGGAATGTAAATGCATGAGCTAACCATTTTTGTCTAAACTGTGAAGCAGTATTATATATGCATCATGTGCATGATTTTTCCATATATGGCATTAGTGGAAATCTGCATGAGACTTGCATGCCGCTATTAGAGCGGCGTGTAGCCTATGGCGCATGCTAGATGACGCGCACGTACGTAAATACATAAAAACCCGCCATAATGGCGTGAAAACGTGACATGTTGCTTGTGTTTGGTTGATAAATACGTTTTGCTGTGTAAAAATGCACATGCACCTGGTGCGTGCGTGTGTTTAGGTTAGTCAATCACCCCCCATGACTCTTAACCCAGCTGTATTATTTAACTCTTAAATGCCACTGCTTTTGAATTTTCCACAATGCAAATCTATTTTTATTCATATCGAGTACAGGAAAAAAAAAACATACACCCGATGATGAGTTTCAGCCAATCCTAATCATAGCACTGGCTTTAGGTGACACCATTTCATCCCTTAATAAATGGAGAGCTGATCATGTGACTCTTCCTATTTTTTCACCCTATTTTTTTCATTGGAAGGCGAATGTTTGTCACAATTGCGTAGAGTCTACGAGCCCACGCACATTCCGCAGTTCTGCTGTACATGGCCACATCATGTGAACACCTGCAGCACTTGAGAAATTTATAATCTGGAGTTAGATAGCATCTTAGCAGCCAGGTTCATTTTTGATATTTTACAAATGCAGGGAATGGATTGAACATGTACACTGTACTGCCCATGCACCACAGGCAGTTTACACACACCTAAACATTGTTAGGAGAACCAGAAAATAGTTTTTTTGGCAGAAGAGACAGAGAGTCTACCAAAAACCTCAACTTTCTAGCATTTTTTTTAAAACTTTAGTTCCACTGTAAAGTGAGTATATAATGTAAATAGTGCCCTTTAATCAAGTCGGATAATAATTTGTTAATCAACAGACATAGAAACTCTCTGGACTGGCAAAACATTTTACATGTAACCTGTTTATTGGACCTGACTCTTTATCAAACATACATGGTTCTTTTTAAAATGTTGGAAGTATCAATGTGTTTAAATACATGTAAATCCACCCAGAAGAAAGTACTGTATACAGAATAAATTGTGTTGTTTTGCAACCTTTTCAGCACTTAAATTGGGTGTTTCCTGTTTCCTTGAAATCTAAGAAACAATACAGCTGACATTCCCAGAAATATATAATTAGATTAGTTTTTTGGAAAGAAGCATCAATTTACATTAAGAATAAGTAAAGTCCTGGCTCCATCAGATGGTGTTGGTTAAACGAATTTTAACTTCCCTTCTTTCCTTCCCCTCATTTTCTTACACTCTTTTTTTCCCTCAGCATGTGTTTGTATCTATAACATAAAGATTTTTTTCACAACATCGGTGTGTTGGCTAAAGAATATGGAAATCAGCTCTAGGATTCTTGTTTCACTGTCTTTGGGCATATATTATAGCGCTTGAGGGTTGGGAACTGGTGAAAAAGTTTTTTATTTTAAAGAGGACATCTGGCTGTCTTTGATTACCATTGAATCAGAGTAGAGATCCAAACTGTGGGTTTATGTGACTCTGCAGCAAAGTAAACCCACCGTACTTAGTTTTGTGAAGATATAATTGAGAGCAAATCCTCAGTTACAATTACGCTTTTAAGTTGAACGCAATTTATTTTACCAGCAGCTTTGAAATGATTAAATGACTTCCTATACTAGTAGGCCTCTAAAAGTCTACAGCACGTTCAAACACTCTGGCATATTTGTGGTGGCCTAAGCTCATGTTAGTATTTAATGTTCTAGGTATAATATGGCAATTAAAGAGCTCCTAGGTTATAGCATTAAGCTATTTATTTATATACAAAAAACAAGCATACAAACATTGTGGTAATGCAACAGCTTAAAATAAATGCTTAAATCATTACAATATCCCCTTTGAAAGAATCTTTGTTACAATTATATTTTTTTTAAAAAAAGGAGTCTGATTTCTCAGGCAGCTGTACATAATTCTGCTCATAAAATTCTAACAAAGTAAAGTACAAATATGTAATTACTTCTATTTTTGTTCTAATTTGTGGATAAATAGAAGTACAGTTTATTCCTAGTTAATACTAAAGATGTATAATAAAAAGGAGTTGAATTAACTAGGCAGCCTTTGAAATAAAAGGAAAAGTTTTTAAATACAAAAGTGACATCATTAGGATGGTATTACTAGAAGTATACTTTTTTTTCATCTAGCTATTTTTATACTGCATTGCATGCATTTTCTTTGAATGGAGACTATTATCAAGCCACTATAAACTTAACCCTGGCAGATGATGCACTAGATAAATAAAGAGAGTGCAAGTAATGTGGTAAAACTGATACACTGGGATCAATTCAGCAAAGCCTAATGCATACATTGTTTTTATTTATATTTTTTAATCAATTTTTTTATTGAGCTTTACACATACAAAAAACAAAAAGATAAGAAAGGGAAAAAAAAGATTTTTTTATTACAATGTATTATTTTCTGTTTGTTTACAGAAAAGGGGTCTTTTCAATACACTAAAGGTTTTAACACACAGATCAGTTGAATACAGCATGTAAATGCAATACTACAGTGATTATCAACTGGTTATTTGGTCTTTAAAGTGTTCCTATTGCATACTGCAGTAAAAGAAGATGTGTGAGGACAACAGCTGCTAAAGAATCTTCCCTAACCAATGGATGGTCCTCCACTGCTCTCCATTGTTCCGCCGTCCAGCTACTACGTCACTACAGGACACAGTAGGTATTTAGCTCCCAGTGGATGGAAATACGCAGACATTCGACACTCTCAAAAGTGTCAGGTATGAAAATTATACCGGAAGCCATAGCATTGCAACAAAGCAATGATCCAAGTCAGCGCCCACCAGGAAGGTTAAGTATTAATCTTCTTTTATCATAGGGTGCTTTTAAAAAAAAATAAAAAACAAACATTGCTTTAGGATCACTTTAAACTATTACTAGAGCCTGCAAATTGTGAGCTATTTTTTGAGGGAAAAAGAAAATAGAGCCATTCAAGTCAGAGATAACAAAAACATTTAAGAGAAAAATATAGATTCATTAAAGAAAACCTTCAGTGGTTTATAAAGTAGTGATTTTTCAAAGGAAACATGCTTGATTTTGCTAAGCTTTTTATTTTAATGCATGATTTAATTTTTATGATTTTAATTTAATGAGAAAAGCATAACATTATTAACACAGTTAAAATAGTTCATGTATCTCTGTAAATTGACCCCAGTTGCTTTTCCAGGTCTTTGTCAGCACAGGACACCTACTGTATGTCTTCACACAGTCATACCTTTGGCCATGGCAGTCCTAATATTGATGATCAGTATGGACACAATAAAAGACAACAATTTCCTCCAAACTGTTTTTTTAGATCTCTGGATGTTATTACTAGTGAGGATGGCAGTTATTTAACAGAATACCAAGTATATCATATAACTTACTAAAAGGAAGAGCATTTTTGGGTACAAGGATGCCCAGTTGCTACTACAGTTTGTCTTACAGAAAATTAGCATCATTTTTCTTTGTCTGCACATTTAAAAAGGTACATATTGCTGGAAAGTGAAAGCTAACTTCAAGTTTTACCCAGTACAATCTCTCTCTACCAGTCTGTTAAACCTGGGATAACTGCCACAGAGGAAAAAAAAACAATCTAACGCAGGGGTGGGCAACTCCAGACAGAATTGCCCACCCCTGATCTAAAGGGATTCAACTGAATACAAGGGCTGTTAAAGATCATACATAAAGGCTTGGGATATGCCTGCTTCTCTTTATTAGAGATAGGTGAATAGGCTTGGTTCTCCTAGAATTCAACAAATCCCATTTAACCGGAATTTAGCAGCAAATCACATTGAAGTCTTAAGAGAGAAAATCCTGTTAGTAGACTCCATCCACCAATGCAAAAAGAAAAGAAAAGTGGGGAGAGTGCCTTTTCATGTGGCTTTGAGGGCAATATTGAGAAGACACAACACACAAAATAACATGCTTGGGGGATGTCTTAAAGTTGTAAGTGGTTTCAAAGGAAAATGTAAATTTCATGGACAGTGTCAGTAACACATATTTTTATAGCTCATATTTGGCTGTGGAATTGATTTACTTATTTTAAGGGCAGCTTGGCTTATATATAGCAGCAGCGCCAGAATCTAATTCATTTCAGTAAAAAAAAATTATGCTTTTTTCATGTAGTTTTAGCTTCAACGGCAATGACTCCCTGTGACCGTCAGATATACATTGACCAGTAGTTCATCTGGGCTGTCTCTGTTCTCACTGATACAAAACTGTTCAGCTAATTAACAGCAGCAGATGATACAGCAGTGTAAAATTAGTCAGCAGAATGAGTAAGTTACTGAAATGTACTAGAGAAATAGTACCGGGAGATGTTTTACTACAAGAATAAAGCGACTGTAAAATTGGGCAGCAGCATGAACATTTTAATGAACAAGGTTTGGCTCAAATCAGTAACAATATGGCCAGTAGGGTCAGTAACAATTGAATGGCATGCTTGGAGCACCCCAAACATAAAAAAGATCCTATCAGCATTTAATATTACATTAAAAACCCCACAAGAAATACAAACCTAAAAATACCACTCCTGAAACAATAACCAACTTTTTTAAAAGAAGGCTTTGCTGAAAAACAAAAGAAGCAGTTCAACCTAAAATTAAGGCCCTAACAACATACAATAGTAAACAATGTATCCCAAAATAAATTAAACCCCCCAAAATACTACCCCTCTAAAACTAAAGAATATTTTTTTTTTTAAAGAGAAGCTTTGAATTAAAAAAGTTTACTATGAACAAAATATCTCCAAATAAGAACACAACAAAGTACAAAATACAACAACAAAAAAAGCAGAAAAGGGACTGATTGTCCAAAGAACTAGCAATCAGTATTAAAGTACTGTTTCCTAACTAAGCTTAATCTCTCTCTATGCAGTTTGTCAGCTTTCCCTAAGCCTACAGCAGCTTCCAATATACTGACACTATCACTTCACTGCCCCCCCTCCCCCCACCGCTATTTACATTGATGGGACTGTCTTAATCAAAAACCTTTATTGGACTATTCTACATTTGCTGGCCATTGTTCAAAGGCCTTGCAGTACATTATGGTTTACAAAAAAAAACTGGGAAAATCGGCACATACATTTGCATGGACGGTGGACCTTGTCTTGAACCCAAAGGATTTGCTTCAAACCCATGGTAGTGACAAATCCAAAACCTAATCCCAGAAATCCTTTGGTTAATCATAGAGGAAATAACAGTAGGCAGTAGATACATTAAATAAATATAATAAAATATATTTTTACCCAAAACATTATTTCAGTTTTTGGCACATGCTGAAAAAGTAAAATATCAAACATATTCTTATATCTCTCAGAGACTATGGTGCTAATATCTGCACTTGAGTTCCTGTGTCTTTGCATATGATGTAGCCTTAACAAGAGGGTCTCACTACCCTGATGGACTTTAAACATATTTTATATTATAAAAAATGCAACAGGAGGAGAGCCCCCCAATATCAATGGGAACACCAAAAGCTGCAAGGTATACTGGAACCTGAATAGGTTTAGATTACTAAACTGGATGATTTATTTTATTTGTATTTCATTTTCTATCTCAATCATTTTCTTATAAAATGTTTAGTTCTTGTATGTGAATATAGTCATGGAAATGTTATTTAATTGATCAAATAGTTATTCATCCACTGCAAGCTTTTATTATTATTATTAATATTTAAAAAATGATAACACTCTGCTCTCCTGATGGACACCTAACAACTAATACTAATCAAAAGACAACTGTATTTTAAATCCAGTAAAGCTGTGCGATTATTATTGCCAATTGACTTTTTCATGTAAACTTCTACAAACATCGAAAATATGTAGGACATTCAGCTGATCTGTGCATTAGCCTCTTTGGTGATTCCAGTTTTAAAAGATAATAGTACTTTCAGAGCAAGTACAGTTATCCTCTTGTTCTTCCTACAACCCCCTTCCACCCTAGCTCTGTATTGCCCTGTTTATCTACTTAAAAGCAGCAGATGACCTGGACTGAGAACCACTGCTTTCGCTGGGCAACACTCTGGTCTTACTTTGAGTTAGAAAACCTGCATGGTTCATTAAGCTGACATGTAAACTTCTAGTGCATATGGACCTATGTGAAAACAGGCTGCACATGTGCAGTACAAACCGGCTTGGTCTTGCCCTCTGATCTCAGGTATGTAACCATGGTATACAAGTATAGGGGGCTAAGGGGGTAGCTGCAGCGGTGTATTTACCTTTGCTGCTGCCCTAGGCAAGACAGCAATGCCGCCCTCCCCCCCCTGGGTCAGTCCGGGGGGGATGTGCAGCTTTGCCCTAGGCAAGGCAGCATCGCCGCCCTCAGCGAATCTGCCGCTCCAGGCAAACGCCTTGTTTGCCTTGCGGCAGATACGCCCCTGGGTAGCTGTTAAAATTAAAATTACGTTGTATTAAATGATTGTTATGATTGTTATCCTTTAGGATTGAAATTGATGTGTTTATTGATTTTATTGCACAGATCAGCTGAATGCCCTGCATGCATTTTATATTTCTTACAATTAATTTGTTATAAAGTGCTGTTATCCTTTAAAAATAGAAAATAAAGTATGGTAATAAAAATGTTGAATGTGATACAATTCACTTCAGAGTATCTTCTTAAACCTGGATGTATTGGGGTTGATTTAACCACTGCAGGACCACCATACGTATAGATAAGTCTTCAACCTAAAGTACTTATACCAAGATCATGGCTGCTACTGCAATATCAGCTTATCAAATCGACATGATATTGACCCAAAAATCATTTTAGGTTATGAAAGACATAAGAAGAAGTCACTGCTGACAGTTTTTAAAGTCTCTCTTTCTTAAAACACGGAAGGGATTATATGTCAGAACCCTACTTTACTAAATTGTAAAATGAATAATTAAGCACAATAACTATTATAAAAGTTATTTAACGTTATTTATGTTATGATTATAAAAAGCGTAGAGATATGGCCTCAAATCTGTCGTGAGCCAGGCTGAACATACAAACTGTGGCAAGAGTTTAACTATGCTATACATACAATAATGGGATGTTATTTAAACTTTTCAGGACACCAAATTATTTTATTCCTGCAACAATGAGGTCCAAATTATGCATTTTGTGATTGTTAATTTTCATACAGTGTCATACTGTCACACAAAAGTGCTAAATATTATGCATATTCTCTTGAATTATGCACCTTTATATGCATATAAATTAGATATCCATAGATGTTTACAGCATTATGTATGTATACAACTATGTTCGAGTCGAACATAGGTTCGACTCGAACGCGAAGCTCATCCCTATATACAACTAACAAAGATTACATTTCTAAATATTTGTTAGAATACCTACATTTAGTCTTCTCCTACAAAAAGCACTAATTGTATGGGGAATATATTTCATTTCCTTTAAACATTTGCTGTAAACAGATTGTTACATTTTCTCAGTATAAGGCACAAGAGCAAATTGAAACAGAGCAAGTTAGTATGTATACAGTATATGTCAAACAAACAGTACATACAGAATATATATACAATATAGTATGTATATAAGTGAAAATATGCATATGTTAAAGAGTTGGTGAACACTGGGGGACTGTTCAGAATGGAATATCATACAAATATATTATATATAGTGCAATAACAATAACAACCATTAATAAATACATTCTGTTAAGGAATCTCATTCTACCAAAAAAAAGGAACACATTTATGATAAAAGTAAACATTTTTTTCAGAACTGGCTGTCTATTGTCCCGCAGTTTGGAGGCCCAAAAACATTATTTATATTCTATATAGGTAAGGATTTCCTAGAAGTAGCTGGAAGTAAGTAGAAGTAAACACAAGGAAATGCCAGAGGGGAGAAAAGGAGAGACATGATTTTTAAGTTCCATGCCCATTTGTTATTGAAAGAAGGCATCCTCAGCATCCCTTTAGAAGTACTTGCTCTTTTCTCAACCCTGTAGGCCAACTGATTATTAGCTATTAACTGTACCTGATTTGTAGCCTTTGTAGATTTTTCTATTTTGCAATTACCTGAGTCTATCTCATATATTAGTTTCACCTTTTAAGTTGCATTAGGGAAATAAATGAACTTTTGCACAATATTCTAATTATTCGAGTTTCACCTGTATATAATGATATACAGTATATGAATCAAATCCATGGTCTACATGAAACAAATCCATGGTCTACAGATGTTAAATTAAATTCCTAGCATTTCTTCATATTATTAAAGTGATACCTCCAACAGTGTTGATTCCTAGAACTACAGCGCATGGAGGGGGACATAGGGATCCAACACTCCTGGAATTGTTGATTGCTGAAGAGACTGATAGAGGCCAAAGTACTGGAATGGAGGGAAGGTAGGAGACATGGGGTGCCAGATAGGTGAATATAGGTGAATAGAAGAGCTCTTCTGCAGGGCAGCTTCCCTCCACATTCTGAGAATGTGGAGAGGAGAAGGAATTCTGTTGTTCTAACACACTTCCTGTCCTAGGGTGACAACGCTGCTTCTCCATAGATACAGCCTAGGGCAGAAAATGTGGCACTTGCAGGATTACCAGGTGTAAATAAAGAGAAAAAGAAATGATTGCACTTGCCACATCTAAGGATCATTCAGCTGCAATCTATTACATTTTTGTTCTTGGTTTTTGATTGTCTTGAATTGAAAGGTATGCTTATGCCAAAAGAATCAATCTTCTTTTATAGGTATAATATGCAAAGAGCAAATAGGGATTTGGTATAGTAAAAATAGGGACAGATTATAAATTAGAAGCAATTACAACTAAACGGATGCCAAAGATTCTGTCTTACTAAAATTGTAAATAACATTGTATGCAGAACATAAGAATTCTAGTACAACACTTAGGGACCAAAATGAAAGGAAATATGATACAATTTCAGTAATTTTTAAGGTAGGCATACCAAAACCAAGTGGGAAAGTGTGCCAAAATACATTCAAAAGGGTTTATATTAGTTCTGGTAGGGGCAGCTACCCAATTTCTGAATACCTTCTGAACACTTTGATAATTAATGCATTTAATAAGTACATTTTTGTTGTGTTGAATTATTGGAATTTGCAAATATTTAACCTTGACAGAGGTGAAGAAAAGCCTTTGCTCAAGTTATCAACTTTAATATAACATTACAAACTATAGCCTTAATGAGCTATATAATTGTTAAATTCTTCAAGTGGACCTTTTAGCAATTTCACAAGTCTGCATAAACAAGTTTGCACCATGTCACAATATACAGTAACAATATATGTATAAAAAGTATAAGTGCACTGTCAATACTAACCTGCCCTACTGCTCATGACTTGGATCTTTGCATCTAATACCTGCAAGTGTGTGTCAAGCATGTGTGCCACACCGCAAGTGGTTTTACTCCTCTGCTTCTAGGTCACTATTATGTCCCAAAAGCATGGCGCAAGGGTACCTGGGAGTTTCCAAAGCACAGAACATGATTGGGGAAGATTCTGACATTGGCCATTACTCTTTAAGAGAGTGAAGATGCAAAGCACAAGTGGTATTAAAGAAGAACTCCAGGGAAAATTATTATTAACCCTTGCAATTATTATCCCCACACTGCAAGGTTTAAGTGCTCATTTGGTCTAGGGAGGAAAATAACAGTTATATGTAGCTGATCCTATGAGGGCGCCTCTGAGGATCAGGTGAGTATATCTTTGTTTTTTTCCTCCCTTGACAAAAAAGAACACTTAAGCCTTGCAGTGGGGGTAGCCCCACTGCAAGCGTTAATAATAATTTTCCCTGGAGTTATGCTTTAATTGTGTTCTTTTGCATTTTTTAAAAATTTTTATGATTCCAACAGGGTCACTTTAGACCCCATTCACACTGAGCGACATGGAGAATCGAACTTTTCTCCATGCGATTTCGTGCTGAGCGGCCTTGAGCATTGACGCGCTATGTAGTGCGACTTTTTGGAGGGACTTCGTCGCTGCTACATTGGGCTGTAACCAATCAACAGCGGTCTTGATGTGACATTATTCTTTCCTTCCATATTGATGTGTAAAAGTGACCCTAAGGTCGTGCAATATTGCCGGTTACTTTTAACCCTGCCGCTCTGCTCACTGCAGTGAGGAGAGACTCGATGGCAGAGCCCGGAGGACGGAACCAGAGGAGAGAGGTAAGTGGTAAGTGCAGGGGGGAGGCTGCAGACTTTTTACATGTGATCTCGGCGACATCCCCGAGATCACATCTAAGCGAACAATCGGCTTCCCTCACTCTACATTTAGTTCTGCTTGTGCAAAGCAGGACTAAATGTAGAGATGGCAACTTACTGCCCGACGCCCGCAACTTCCTCACAAGGACACCGCTGCCGCCCCTTTGCTCCCCTCCGCCACGAGGCCGGGCCTCAGTGGCCTTGTGGAGATTCCGGGCCTGGCCACACCACCTGGCTTGGCTCTTGTGTGCCTCCAGCACACACCACACCAACTCTCCCCTGAGCTCTTGCCTTGCTCCTTAATGAGGCTGCTCTCAGCCACTTGATCAGCCCAGGTCACTGGCAAAACCTGGCTCCAGGACTGGAGATTTCCTCCCACCCAGAGCTCTAAGAAATCTCCGGAGCACCAGATCTCAGCTAAAATTAGGAAAACCTGGAAGAATCTGAAAAGCCAATTCTTCCTTATGAAATGTCTTACACTCTGGACCCTCTCAGTCCCTCTGGCTTAGATTGAGGAAGGTGGATAAGGGTGTCTTGGTCAGGAAGTGGGGGGCAGCTGATGGAGGCAGGAGGGATGTGGGGGACCAACATTAAAATCTTGTCCAATTATATAAAAGACGACCCTGCAATAAGTGGCCAAAATCATGTGACCCTCCTGCAGTCTACCTAAACACATAGCTAGCACAGTGAAATGGGTCTGGACGGAGCCTGTGTGCCGCTGAGGAGGACTGTGTTGCATTAAGTAGAGTTGGGCTTTGTTTAAAGTTTGAGCACATTGGTGGCAGAGTTCTACCTTTTAAAAGCAGTGATAATGAATGTTAAGGGTTCAGCAACAGTACCTGTTTTTTTGGAGCAGTTACCTGATGGAACAGTCTGAACAAAGAAGATAGGGAGTAGCAGTCAAGGTTGTCGACAAGTTTAGTGTCTGTGCATTGGCGTCAATGCACTTCTTTTATGTTTGTCTCTGTTAGCTGTTCCAGGTCTTGTTTCAGTTTTTATCTTCAGTATAGTGCCTGTCCACATCCTCTTATCGAATTTAAATGGAGGGTCTCTGCTTGGCATGCCTGAATATTATATATTACAATACAGGGTAAAACCCAGTGTGAAATGTGCTTCATATAAGCTTCTAAAGAGAAAGAGGTGGATAACAGAGAGTTAGGGGTCTATTCACGAAGCTGCCGAAGGATCTGGCCGTAGCTTCGGCTAGCTTCGGCCCCAGGACCCCTTCGGTTCAGTAGAACCGAAGGGGTGCTGTATGGGCTATTCACAATAGCCCGTACAGCTCCCGATCATGGCCGAGCGGCTCAGCCGAGCCGAACGCATATGCCTTGGCTCAGTTGAGCCGTGCTGAAAGCTTCCATTGAAAAGCATTGGGACATTACTATTGGCTATTTCAAATTGCAATAGCCAATAGTAAACTAGCATTGTACCCGCCCTCTGCTGCAGTTCCCCATCAGATCCAGTTTTGTCAGAAAACTCTAATGAGGAGTTTGAAGAGATGGTCATGGGAGGCTTTGAATTCAGCCATGTGAAACCGTATGTCAAGACTTGTGAATGGGGGGGTGGGGGGGAGGAGGAGAGTGAGCCCATGTGTGATGTCATGGGTACAGTCAATAAAGTGAAAATATGGCAAGTATTGGGGATACATTTTCTCTTTTCCCTCAGCCTACAGTGCTAATTTGTTTTCTTTCTGGCTATCAACGAAGATCGGCGTGACAGACATATTTGAATAGAAAACCTTGTGAACTTTTTCCCTGGCCCCATTTCAGTTGGAATGGTCAGGGATGGCCAGATATCTTACTAAGGACAGACTGTAATACATACTACTCATGCTACTGCTTCTTTAATGACTAGCGCACTACTTTGACACTCCTAGATTTTCTTCCCAGCCTGGGTGGCAGTTAATGTAGAAATGCAGTGCACACAAAATCACACTAGGCAAGCTTTATTTATTCCTCTCTCCCGGAGGAACAATCTGTCAAGGTGAACATCCAGTTGTTGAGGATTAGCCATTTTCAATAATCACTAATTTCCTGCTTCCTTTTCCAGGTCCAAGATGTTAATGGTTCTGTTGACGCTTTGGCTCTATTGCACTCTAGAAGTAAATCCTTCTTCACCACTGGTCTCCTTGCCTGGTCCAAAATGCTGATGGCATTTCTAATAGTACTTCTCTGCTGTGGTGTTGTTGAATCCTCTAAAATCTTCTCCATGCTAATGATTCTGTGCCCTAGAAAAAAAATATTAAAAAGTTCTATTTTTCTTAATTAGCTTCCTTATCTAGTGGGTTCATGATGCTGTAGGGCTGCTTCACAGTGATAAGATCTATAAACTAATTCTATTTTGGTCTTTTCTTTTTTATCATCATCATCAACCCATCTACTTTATTCTTCTAATGGTGCTCATGTTGTAAATTGGGGAAAATTCCTTTGCCCTCAATCTCGTTTACCCTTTAAAATATATGTCTGATTGTATTTATAGACAAGTGTTAGGGCCCGTTCACACTAGTTGCAGTGCGTTCCGGCCCAATTCTGGCCGGAATGCACTGCCTCGCATTGCGGCCGGCTCCCTTTTTAGTGGGGCAGGAGGGGGCGTGGCGGGCCATTGAAGTGAATGGCACTCCGGCCGCAATGCGATCGCCCGCATGGGATCGCAAGGCACATTGTGCCTGCGGTCCGATGTGATCAAAATAGTGCTTGCAGCATTTTGATCGCACCAGACTGCACCGTAGGCACAATGTGCCTTGCGATTACGTGCGGGGGATTACATTGCTGCTGGAGGGCGTGGCTACGGTGCCATTCACCTCCTGCCCCCTCCTGCAGAACACACTGCAACTTGTGTGAGCAGGCCCTTAAAGCCTATTTGAAGTGACAGAAATAGATATCCAGTCAGACATGATTTAACCAAGGTGTCTATATATACAGTCCAGTAGGCACCAGGGTTGGGCCTAGTACACTTAGTAATCAGCACTCAGTAACAGACATGATCTGAAATGTCATCTATATTATTTTGCAATACAAGTCTGTGTTAGGACATTATGGTAAGTGATGAGGCTATTACTCAGCTACAGCTTCATAGAGCACTGCAGTGTTAGAGCAGGAAACAGAAATTCCACTAAAGAGAAAAATATATTTAATAAATCAATCACAAGTTATATCATGCAGGAGAGCAGGACTATAAAGAGATAAAAAGGTGAGGTGAGACTTCAAATAATGTTTAAAGTGAAACAGTCTAAGATGTGTGTGGTTATGTTTTTCTCTTGTAGTAGAAAAAAAAAGAAAATCGAATTCTGCAAAGGCTAACACTAGTCCATAGCTGAAAAATGTGTAAATCAAAGAAAATATTCCAAATCAGAACGTAGGGCAAATCATTGACAGGGCAGATTTTAAGAATTTGATTGCTACAGCATAAGCAATGTCTTCGAGAAGAGCAATTGCATACTGCTGAAAGGCCTGGAAATCCTTAGTGTCCACAAAGTTCAGTTCAGTGATGTTGCGTGACATTTCAAGTAATTCAGATTATCTTCAGATACATCCCTTTGTTATTGTTAATGTGAGTTGACATTTGACAGGGGAAAAGACTCTACCAAATATTTCACATATTTGCACACCACAATTTAAAATGAAAACTCCCTACTACAGTTATTGTTTTGCAGTTATCAGTGCAATACGTTCTGTGGCTTTTGATTTTCTAAAAGAGTCATGTTCACTGTAGATTGTGTTCACTTGAAGCACACAACCAGGCTCAGAGAACTTAGCCCTAGAGTAGCTATACTTTGGGGCTTATTTTTTAAGGTCTGAATTTTCTATTTTGTTTCTAAATAAAAAAGGGAATTATTTTATCCTAGAAAATATTTTATTTTTTAACATAAAAATCTTCCAAATTTTGAAAATTTGCTAAAATATTTTCTATATTTTAAAAAAAATATATTTATTTTGCACACAGCTATATAATTGTTTAGTCTGATCACTGTACAGAAATACACATTAAACCATAGAATGAACCAGCGTAAATGAGAAAACAGTATCGAGATTTCTGCTGTGATTTTTTTTAAGCACACAGCAGAGAAGAAAGATCTATTTAGGCATTTTTTTTCTTTCTCTATAGGAAACTTACTGGTCTGTCAGAAGCATAAACACTTGCAATCATGCACTTCCAAGGATGCATGTGCTATCAAAAAAGGGAGGTGTTAATTGCTGTGCTAATTACAACATGATTGTTTTGCACTTGTTTTGCACTTGCAGGTGATTAAATTTTTAACGAAGCATATTACTTGGCACTGTTAGCACAGTTAACACATTTTTTTTTTTATGCCTTGGGAGAAGTCCCACACCACAGACCCTTTGCTGGCTGTAATGTGCTGTTGTGTTTGGAACAAGCCTCTGTTTAGTCTGTCAGTAGCAGTGCCCTAGCTTCCTGCTTGGGAAAAAGCAGCAGCATATTATAATCATACCCAGCATGAGCGCACCGGCCAGATGCGAACGCTGAAATCACCAAGGTATTAGCTAAAAATTAGCCAGTACTGTGGATGCCAGTCTCCCAGACTTCATTTAAAAACTACAACAACTCCAGCCAGTCAGACAGCAGTGTCTGATGGCTTGAAAGCAGAGGAGAGAAATGACAGCAAGTTCCATGTGATTTATTTCTGCTTTACAGTGTCTAGTCCCAAGTGGACAGAAGCATGGGAAACTTGCATCTGTTATATGAGCAGACTTGTTTCTCGGTGCCCCCACTGTGCAGCAAGCTGCATACATTGAGCACATGATGCACAGATGCATGCACACACACCATAAAAGCACATGAACACCAATGAATCAAAACCCTTCTGGGACACGGGATGCCATCTCATTCTCCATTACTCTACTATAACCCATCATAGACATTGGGTGGTGGCACCTATATCGGCAGAAGCTAATATGCCCTACAGCATTTTGTCTCCAGCAGTGACTGCTGAAATAAAATCAAAGCTTAAAATTTAGTGAGATAATATTAGTTGCCATGCTGACAGCACTTGGCAGATTCAATCTACAGTAACCACCTACTGATTGTGACTCGTACCTATTAAATATAAAATCTTCCCAAATTAGTCTACAGAGAAAAACAAAATTAAGACTAATGTGCCATAAAATTTCACATTTCCATCACACGAAATGTTATTGGTTATATTTAAAGATGAAGATATTTATTTTCCGGCAATTGAATTTTAAATATGTTATAATTAAAAGTGCTATATTTCAAATTTGCTTTCTTTTATTTCCAGGAAAAATGCAAAGGAGCTTTATGACAGAATGCAGTGTAGTGGGTCTTAGGTAAGCACGATGACATTTGTGATTGTGGAAATGCTCCACTAGTCCATTTACATAGCATTTTTCTAGCTCTTTTTCCCACCCCAGCTGTCAGCTTTTGATTTCTATATGAATTGCTGGGGCATAGTATAAGGTCAGCCACCTTTTACTCTCCCACACACCACAGCATGTGTTCTCTGCTTTAGCACTGAAACGATGACTATGGCCAGGCAGCGTAATCAGAACATGCTCTTGAAATTCTGAAAAAAGCAAATTAGGTTATAGGATTGTAAGCCAGTTCTGAGTTTAAATCAATACATATCAAGCAGGGAGGTATGGAAAATAGCTAAGTAATTTCTCCCATGGCATATATGAATTTTTGCAACCTATGCATATGATTACAAACCATGCCATTCACCTTTTCTCCTATACTGAAAATTGTGTTATTGAATATACTACATTTAAAATATATAATTTACATATAATTCTGTGGAATTTATTTATTCCAGCCACTGGGGTCTTTGGAAAAATGTTTAACAGTAAAATTATTTCAAGTACTTTTGTGGATTTAAATGAGGCAAAGGTTCCACAAGTTATAGAAAAAAAATCTTGTTTGTACAGTTTATCAGCTTTATTACATACAGGAAGTTTGTTTTAAAGAGCACTATTACACAGTATGCCTGGATTTCTAAAGAATATGCATGTGCACTGTTGCATCAAAGTATCCGCAAAGCAGGCCAAACAGTTAGGGCCCATTCTAGCTGATCCACTGCAGAGTGTTTAGTGCATGCAAGTTAATAGACGTTATGTTGTGTGTTAACTTGAGTTAAGTTACGGCAACACATTCATTTTAATAGGCTGCCATTTTACTACACTGAAGTACTACACTGAACTTCAGACATGCACCACTTTTGTAATGCAGCGTACCACAAGACAAGGTACTGCATTACCATGAGCTGTGATTTTCTACATCGCAAGTGTGTTCCATTAGTTACCTGGGGTGCCTTTGAAAATGAATGGCTCCATAAGGAACTTACTAGACATGTAAAGGCTCATGAAACTCATTTAGTTTTGGATCGATTCTTTTTTAATTTGTTTTTCCAGTCACATGCTCTCAACAGTCGGAAGGTGCTTCACCGGGGGAACCACTGGCAAAGCGCCTTGCCCCCATGTTGATGAGGACAAGGGCCTCTTCCCCACAACCCTGGCCCGTTGGTTGTGGGGGTCTGCGGGAAGGGGGCTCATATGAAACTGAGTGCCCCCCCTCCTGCACCATACCAGGCCACATGCCCTCAACATGGGGAGGGTGCTTTGCCAAGGTGGGACCCCCTGGCAAAACACCTTGTCCCCATGTCAATGAGGACAAGGGCCTTTTCCCCACAACCTTGGCTCGCTGGTTGTGTGGGCCTGTGGGCATTGGTGCTTATCTGAATCTGCTCCCTATCCATCCATCCTACGTATACAGCAGTGCCATCCGCAGTCATTATGAGCACCCTCCCCAATCGGCTGGGATTCCTGGTAAGGAGTGCAACAAGAGGTTTTATATTATCTGAATCTGGATGCCCCCCTTCATAAAAGGGGTACTCAGATGCCGCCCCCCCCCCATATTAATGAGCAAGTGGTAGTTGTTATTCCTACTCATTCACCAAATACAGTACAATTGTAAATAAACACACCAGACTGTAAGAAAATCCACAGTTTTTGACAAGTGCTTTATTGATTATAAAAACCTAAAAAAAGTCCCACGATGTAAGTCCATCATCAATCACGTCCTTTAGCGATGTAGATCCTCGTCAAACACAATGCCCACCACTCGACGGCTCGGCGAAAAAGAAAAAATCCCCGCCGCCACGTCCTTGCCCGGTAGACTGTAGCCGCAAGTGACAGCTCTGCTCAGGAATGTAAACAAAGGGGCAGAGCAAGTCGTGCAGTCACTGGACTGATGGTGTGGTGTGTTTATGAATAATTTTACTCTTTATTTGGTCAATGAGTAGGGGTAACAGCTACCCCTTACTAATTCACATTGGGGGGGGGGGGGGGCAAACTTGTGGTTTTGGGGGGGGGGGGGGGCAACATCTGGGTGTCTCCTTTATGAAAGGGAGCACCCAGATTCAGATGAGCCCCCCTGCCCGTAGACCCCCACAACCACCAGGCCAGGGTTGTGGGGAAGCGGCCCTTGTCCTCATCAACATGGGGACAAGGTGCTTTGCCAGGGGGTCTTGGTAAGGGATTTTGGGGGGACCCGTGCAGTTTGTTTTGGCATGGGTTCCCCTTAAATTTCCTATCAGACCTAAATAGTTTGGAATTATTTGGGGGAGAGGGGGGGGGGGGGGGTGCACAGGCTGTTTTATTACATGCATCTGTTATATGAGCAGACTTGTTTCTCGGTGCCCCCACTTACATGTGTATTATATGTAACTGTGCATTGTGGTCATGTGTGCTTTACCGTAAAACATAGGTGAAAATGGGCTCATGTGCATATACTCGCATGATTTACTGCCCACACACAGTACTAATGTAGGCAGTGTATATATGACTAATTTACTAACAAATGTGGTTTGCTAAGCAGTACATGCTCAAAAGTATGCCAGCTAAGTAATGGCATACCTACAAGCAAAGTGAGATATTCTCAAAATTGCATCTTAAATCAATTTACTATTCTGCATTTGCTTTTCATACTGCAATTAAATAATCCATTTATTTTGGAGAATGGATATTGCTATCCACTCTTAGTTATAGTTCACAGAATTACTTAACAGTGCGACCTGCATTTTGCAGACCATTTACAAAATGCATATTGAGCCTAGCGTTAAGCCATGTGTGGTGTTAAAGAACGTTATGATTGCTGATCCGAAGCCACACGAAGCAAGCCGATGTACGGCTAATTTCAGCCGATGTACGGCTGAAATCAACCGTACCAGCCTGAAGTGAATAGCCGAACAGTGTTCGGCTCACTTCACTTCTGATCGGTCATTCACTCGGCTGCCCTCGGGGGTGAATAGACCCCTAAGGGTCAGCCCCAATTACATTGCATCCTGGAATCACATAATTTGTATGTGTAATAAATCAAGCAGCAGCATCCCTATCTGATTATCTTGAACTTATAAATCTATCTAGCAGTAATAGGCTAAAATTGAGTGGTTGAAGTAGTAGACAGGACAGATCTAAAAGCTATCAGAAGATTTACATTTCTAAAAAAATTAATTTTGTAACAATTGCCAAACAATAGAACATGTTTCATAGCATAGCTATTGTGTTGAATACAATGTCAATACCGAGTGCACCAAAAGGCTTCCAAAATACAACCCCATTTTCCCAAGATAAGGCAGTTGGTATGAAGTGGGTGGTGAAAGCGAACATCATCCCTAGTCATCACCATAACATGCTGAAATCCATTGCGTCCAATAGGCCTAATTCACATCAACGCGCTGAAATTGGAACATGTTATGGGAAAAAATATTACATTAATGCATGCAACACAATGCATTGAAAAAAGTATGTCCTTGCTAGTATGTTTTAAGGTGCCATACACCTGCTGATTATCGTACGATAATCGCGGGTGATCCCGCGAGCGTACGATAATCGGCAGGTGTATAGAAGGCGTGCAACCATTTCTACTGTACGGTTGCACGTCTTTTGTCTTCTGAGCACGCTCAAAAACCACGCTCGTACGATTTTCGGCCAGTTAGTGGCGTGCTCGGAAGATAAAAGCCGAACGGGGGGGGGGGTGCACAGGCTGTTTTATTACATGGCATTGGAATCATCGCAAGCCCTCCCCTCAGTGGGGAGGGCTTGCGATGATCGCAAGTACGATCTGCCTCTCCAAGATGGGCAGATCGTATGAGATTTTAATTATCTTAAAACCATCGCACAACGAATATGTACTATGGTTAGCTTACAATTTTCAGTTCTAAAGAGAGCCCTTAGGGTTACGTGTTTATCTTGCTGATTAGAGGTCCATCAGATGGAAACTCCCACTGGTTTGGGCGCATTCTCGGCTTTAGTGGCCTAATTGGCAAATTCAATCAATTGAAAGGCCTATATTATATCCTCAGGAACACAATCTGTGTGAATGAGTCAGCAGGATACTGGACAGTCTTATCTTCTTAATGCAAGAAATAAAAAATCTTACATTTTGGACAATTATGTTGCCTTTTTAATTCGTTTTTACAAATCCACTAAATACATTACAAAACATAAAACACAAGGATGTACAGCTAGAACCAATTAAAAACTCATTATAAGAGTTTTCTATTTATGTATTTAATGGATGTAAAGGGCACATGTTCCTTACATATGCCTAAGGCTACCTATTTGTTTATCTTAGAGGCTGCATGGAAAGTTCACCCCAAACTTCTGGACTGCAAATTAACTTTTCAAAAAATTATGTGTTACACTTCTTTTTATCTTATAGAGTACATGATTTCTGTTTGAAAGCAAAACATTGAGGAGAAAGACAATTATGAACTATGTACAGGCACATAAAACACACAGGGGTCTATTCACTAAGCTGCCGTAGGCAGCCGAGTGGACGACCGACCCTAAGTGAAGTGAGCCGAACGCTGTTCAGCTATTCACTTCAGGTCTGTACGGCTGATTTCAGCATGTTTGGCCGACCCGAAGCGCAGAAGGAGTTCAACTCAGCTGATCCAACATCTGGATTGGCTAAGCCGAACCTCCGGCAGGCTACTTCGCTGCTGTACGGTCTATTCTCATCGATGCCGAACAGCAGTGAGTAAATAGCCGAATGCCGCTGCTAGATTCCTATTGGCTATTTCAATTTGCAATAGCCAATAGCAAACTAGCTATTGCACCCACCCTCTGCTGCTGTCAATCAATAGAGGGGACCTGATGGAGAACTGCAGGTCCCCTCTGCAGATTGACAGCAACACTGGCCGGCCGCTCGGCTACCCTCGGCTTTCACCTCGGCTCAGTTGAGCAGAGCCATATGCCTTCGTCTCGACTGAGCCGCTCGGCAAACTTCGGGAGATGTACGGGCTATACTGAATAGCCCGTACAGCAGCCCTTCAGTTCTACTGAACCGAAGGGGTCCTGGGGCCGAAGCTAGCCGAAGGATCAGCCGAAGCTACGGCTAGATCCTTCGGCTGCTTCGTGAATAGACCCCACAGAGTCTGCAACTTTTTGGGAAATGTAATGTTCTAAGGCCAAGGGATAGTGATATAAATGTTATAATCCATAATTCAACCAATCCTTTTACTCTCACCACTTCTTTTACTGGAGTATTGATTGTGCCCTAAGAGATATTATCATATTTTTCTGTCATTAAAAACAAATTATGTCAATAACAAAATCATATAGTGAGCTATGTACAGCTGTAGATCAACAACTGCATGGCAACAAGGACATTTCCAATAGACAAAAAATAAACTTTCAAAGTCTGTAAAGGATCAAAGAGGGGAAAAAACTAAAGGTAGAGAACCATTCCATTTGTAAATGGAAGTTTTTTTTTTAGCAGTCTTTTATGTAATGTAATATGTGAAGAAAAAAAGTGCATGAAATCCATATTTGCTCCTCCTCTTTTTTTTTTAGTTCTTAATGACATTTGGAAGGCTTTCTCATTCTGCAATATGTGCCAACCCATCTTCCCCTGTGCCTGCCCTCTCTTTCTCACATCTGAGTGTCTAGGTTTATGTAAGTTACAAAGCTGTATAAAAGATACAGGGGCCACATACGTTTTAGTTTGCATTGATACCAATCACTTCCTGTGCATTTCAGAGTCATAATCAGTCACACAGTAACAGTACATTGGGGGACATGTTCAATCAGTGACTTCAGAGGCGTAACTAGAACCTTCAGGGCCCCGGTGCAAGAAACCATGAAGGGCCCCCCCCCTCAACCCTACGGCACTGCATGGTTAACAGGAAGGCTGCCGAGGTCCCCAGCAAGCGTGGGACCTCAGGCAGCTGCTTGTGTAAAATTTTAGTGCCGGTGTTCTGTCGAGAACGCTGACCCAGTATCTGTGTTTATGTACAGACGGGATTAACGAGGAAACCGGCATTTATTTACAAAGTATTTGTTTGTAATGATTAATTGTGACCGTTAATGATATGCCGTCCATGGCAGTAAATGATGGGTGGCAGGAAATGATGGACAGAATATTATTATCGGTCACAATTAACGATTTACTCGATAATATTGGTCTGTGTGTAAGCGCAGATGCTGAGGTCGGCAAATTCGACTAGGTCAGCGTTCTCGACAGAACACCGGTATCTGCGTTTAGTATCGGTGCATTTTCACGAGTATGAATACTTGTGCAAAATGCCCAGTATTAACACTGGTGTATCCCTACTTAAAAATATAATGCATTGCTGGGACTTGTAGTCCTACATAGTTGGAGTTATTCTGCATTGCTGTATAATCTTCATACAGCAATGCACATTACCACCAGCTATGCGGGACTACAAGTCCCAGCAACACACACACACTCTCTCTCTCTCTCTTCCCAGCGCCCCCTCCCACTCCAAACTTACCTCCCCTCTCCTGCAGGCCCATGGCCCTCTTCCTCGTCTTGGCAACCAGTGGGCGGAGCTAAGAGATGGCCCTCTTAGCTCCGCCCCTAAGAGGCGGGACCAGCTTATTCTCCGGGATCAGTGACAGCGTCTCCAGCCCTTTCGCACAGCCGCCCGTACATGCTGCGGGTGGCTGTGCGACAAAGAAGGAGCGGCACGATCGTGGGGGGGCCCTCTACTTCCTTGCTGGGCCCCCCCAAGTGGCGGAACGCCAGGGCCCGGTCACAATTGCGACCGCTGCGACCCTGGTAGTTCCGCCAGTGATAATCATCATTCAATCAAAGCACACACTGAACATTTGCTGACTGACACTGCTCACTGCTCACTGCTAGGTTTCAGTAACACTTCGATTATGCTTTTATAGTCATCTGATCATTTATATTCAGCCCAGCTCTACCAGATCTAAATATAATTAGCCAGTTTATCTTGATTTCTATGTATACGTTCTTCCATTTCTACCACTGGAAATTTATGTTGAAGTATTTTCAGACCTAAAATTTAGTGAAATTCAGATTTTAGGCGCAATAATTCAATGTGGTATAAGAAACTTGCTGCATCTTTCAGCCAGCTATAAGGTGATGTGTAAAATGTATTCATAAGGTTTTGGTCTTGGATAGGTCTGTAATACCCATACCAACCCTGGTTTTGAAAGCTGACAATGCAGACAAGCTTAGATCATAGGCACGAGGTCCTACAGAGACAAGTATAACATGTGGGCCATAGCTTTTTTTAATGTATATTGATCCTTTTCTAAACCAGGAGAACAATGGCTTCCCACTTCCAAAGATCCTGTTTAACAGTTTATCGAATAATGGCAAAATTATGGTTAAAGCATTTATAAACCCAAAAACAAAAATGTAATATATTCCAACTTATCAGTCTTTTGATGTTTTTGCTTTATTAGTTTAAATCTTTGCAGGCTTTTTTTCCCTTTATTTTTGCTTCCTGATTCCTTTCCCTTGAATAAAAAACTGCAGGAAGAAAGGGGTCTAAAAGAGTAAAAAGTAGGGATGCACCAAAATTTTGACTGCCGGAACATAACGGCCGAAAATGGCACTTTTGGCAAAATGCAGAAAGTGCCATCTTTCGGCTGAAATTGCGGTGCATCCCTGGTTTTTCTCCTCCCCGCTGGGCGCTGCTCTGTGTCCCCTCTGGCATAGTGCAGCATCCAGCAGGGAGGAGAGAAACTGTCACAGGAGGCCGAGCGGAGTGGGGGGAGGAGAGCACTGTGAGAGGCCGGCATGTCACAAGAGGCTCTCCTCCTGCACCACCCCGATCAGCCAGATTAGGAGAGTGGTGTGGGGGCGGAGACAGCTATCAGTGCTGTCACAAGAGACTGAACTCTCCTCCCGCACCGTGAATACGAGTACGTTCCTACTTGCAGTAAATTACTCTAGTAGATGAGATTATCTCCCCACTTTTGAATGGACAACCAAATGAGAGGCCTGACCTAAAATGCAGTGGGTGGGGCTGTTGGCTTCTTTCCTTTTTGGTGAACCCCAGCAGGCTTATTTGAATTGAGGAAGCCAAGTACTATGAGAAATTAAAAGCTGAAATCCTCCGATGCCTGGGGGTGACTACTTCTCTACCTGCCAAAAAAGTACATTGCTTGGTGGGAGAGCCACTCCATTCCCAGATGCAGGAATGTATCTGTTCAATAAAAAAGTGGCTGAAATCAGTCTCACTGTGGCCCCAACAAACTGCGCCCTTTTTGTAACCAGACAGGTATAAAGAAAAAAATTTAAAAGAAAGAAGCAAGAAGGGCCTTTTAATTAAGCACTGGTAAGTTGTTTTTCTAATTTTAGGCCAGACAAAGAAGCAGCATGCATAGGGGTGAATAAGATGGTTACAAAACTGGATCAGCAGAGATTTTTTTTTTTCCGTTTGGGTGCATTAGGAAATATTCTCTTGGAGGGAATATAAGACTGTAATGATACAGTTATAGATAGATATAGATAGACCATTTTTATTGACCAATCACTCAATTATGCAGCAAAAAAATGCAGTGGCCATGACCAGGTAACCCAGCACCTACAATTGGTGCTGGTGATGCAGGCTGTGAATGATGGAGTCTCTCTCTTAGCAGCTATTGGTGGTGTTAGTTACTAATAAGTCAAAAAGTGGTTATGGTAGTTTGTGTCAACTGAGTCCCCATGCAGGGGTTAACATATCTTGCATTGAAAATCTTTTGAGCAATCATTGCACAATCAAACTAGGAATGTGTAAGAAGCGGCAAGTTTAGGTGAACTCTCTAAAACACAGGCGTCTACACTGGCAAAAAGCATGGTGGCCATGGGTTTTATTTTCCCTGAGACTCCTGAAATGAATGGCTTTAGCATATAATTTTATAAGTATTATATCTAGGAGGACAGTGTGCACTTGGCAAGCTTGCTGGCAGGAAAAGGGAGTCAGACCACAAGGATAAGGTAAAGGGGTAGGATGCACATCTGCTGAATTCATTCCATCATAGGCAGAAGATGTTGAAGAAGGCTTACTACCTGTTCCCTTGGTGCATATTCACCAGCTGCTAATAAATATGGCTTTAAAAGAGTGCATTTTTGTACTTTGTCTTGGCCAGATAAGCATGCAGTTAACAGACCACTGGATATGTGTACGAATACATTTACTTCCTTTTAGGATTTATGGTGATTCTTCACAAGGAGAAGGTGAAGAAAAGAAGGATATGAGCATGGCCTTTTGCCCAGTGTTATTGATAAAACCCCCCAAAGCATCAGTCAAATCTGGCGTAGCCTGTCTCCATTTATTTTTTTTCCAACACCACAGAAGTACAGGTTGGTCAGTTCAGAAGTAGAATTATGGGGAAGAGACGGAGCTGTGCATTCTATTTTTGGCTAGTTCATTTTTAACATTATATTCGGGTAACACAGAATGCATAAGGTGATTGTTGGCAATCTAGAAAAACATGGTATCTGCTTGAATCTATAACCAGCCTTTATGGCAGGGCGCACATTGGGAAGGCTTGCAACAATACAAAACACAAAAAAATCCCCCAGCTCACCTGCCAGCTAGCCTGCAACAAAACAAATTACCCTATCAACAGTATGCGTTAAAAACAGAGGTTTTTAATGCATACTGTTTTCCTGGCAATGCAGGAAAATACTTTCAGACCTGAGCTTAATGTACATCATCTTTGCTCTGTGTAGGCCCATACCTCCCTTGCCTGAAAGGAGATGTAATGGCAGCAGGTCTGGTGCCATAACTGCTTGCTTGATAATCCTTACTTTCTTTTTCATTTCTATAAATTTTTTTCATAAAAACCAGCAGCGATCAAATAGCACCAAAAGAAAGCTCTTATTGGGGTAAACGTGCACGGCCGTATTGGGCAGCTCCCAGGAAGGACAGGTGCTGCGTGTGATTAGTACGCAGCCCCTGTCCTTCTCTATGGGAGTACATGACCATACGCCGCCCTACGCTCACCCCAAGTGCAGGTCCGTATGGGTACAGGTGTCCCGTCTTGGAAGCAGACAGGATCCATCCTGTCAGCGTACGAGTACCCGCACAGACGTGCAGGGTGGGTGAGCGTAGGGCGGCATACGGCCACGTACTCGGGAGCTGCCAGATACGGCCGTGGACGCAGCACGGAGCTGTGCGTGCCGGCTGTTTCTCATGTGAATGAGGCCTAAGAGACATCCTTTAAGGTAAGTCCCTACAGTAGGATTGGGAAGGGGGAAAAAAAAGTTTAACTATTGTCACTTTAAGATGTGTGAGGCTAAAAGATACCTGCTGCCACAAGGGAGCTGGTCCCATGTCCCCCAATTTTACAGGCGTCACCTGCAGATCCCAGACTGGTCAAGACTTTGAATGCAAATCACCTAAATGCTTTTCATTTTGATATAGTGTATATTTGCATTGTGCATTTTTCAACCTTTAATAAAGCAGTCAGCATTGAGCACCCTGTATTTGGACTTCACTGCATTAATTATAGATATACATAAGGATCTTAAAGCAACTTACTGGCACAGCAATGGTTAACCTCCTCCCCCCTGTCAGCTCACACTCCGTGTCCTGTGATCTTCGTTCACAGCGCGGTGTCCTGCACACAGTCCCCCCTGGCTCAGGCTGATGTCGGCTGGTGATGGGGGCGGGGCAGCCCTGCTCTGTGTTCAGCCTGGCCACCCGGGGCTCTTTCATCACTCGAGCTGTCAGAGCTGGCCATCGTACATAGCGATCTGAGCCGAGCCGGCCCGAATGGGTTTGGACCCCCCTATCCCCCCCCTTATCTACGCCCCTGGCCTCATTCAATGTCTCCTCCTAAACTCAAAACATTTCCCTGGAGTTATCCTGTCACATCTTTGTAAATTTCACCTAAACCCAAGTTTCGTTGTTGGTCCATGTTGGATAACATGTGGTACCCTTACTAAGGAATGCATAGCAATTACATGTACAGAACTGTTGGAGAGACATTGTCAAATGTAAATCAAAAGACATAGCAGAATAAAATGGGCCTACCACTATCAAGCAAGTTCAGTAAATGCCATTTCACACCAAAATCGGATCTAAAAATGGAATTCAACAGAGGTCTGTTTACTTGCATTTTCATTTTAAACTCCGCTGACATCCGTTGCTTTTTTTTTTTTTGCCAATCTTTATTTTAAATAACATGTCCTGAGTGGACAAACTTCTCTGTATTTTTTTTAACTTCAGTTGCATTGAGTTTACATGCATTTTTCACGTGTTGTGTGCTTCCTGCAAAAGTAAAGTACATGTATGTGAATTAGAGGATGTGCTGGCTCAGTTCATGGCAGCAGCTCTGACCAATGGTTCTCCCTGGCTGCAGGAGCAGCTGGGGAGGATGCAGGGGTCAGTTACTGTAAGTGCTGCGCTTCCGAGGGCTACACGTGCTAGGAGGGCTCACCCTCCTGAGCTCCTCAGCCCATCTGCCACCCTAAGGGTCCTGCGCCGCTGTGGGAGCCCCATTCAGGGACCCTTTGGCCACCCCGGCTGAGCTCCGCACCGATGCGGCTGTTGGTAATGCCAGGAGGAATCCCCGTCATCGGCGGGACCCACGGGCGGGAGGCGCTCTGGTGGTGTCCCACAGACCTCCCTCCCATCTCCTTCTATTGTTCCCGGAGCCCGCGGCCTCCTCCATTAGCGATGCTCTTGCCAGGGGGAGGGCCCATCGCTGGAACAGCCCTGCTGCAGATGGGAAGTGTTTCCCACACACGTCGCCTGCTCCTGCTGATCGTAGAGAATCTGGACGATCCAGAGTGTAGAATGCCTCTGGAGCACCCTCTGCTGGCCGGAGTGAGAATGACATGATTTCACTAGCTCAGGCAGAGACGGGAGGTGACTGTCGATCTTCAGACACGGCGGGGGTGTGGAGCGTCCTACATCCAGGGGCAGATCATCTCTCCATGCAGCCAGATTCCACTCCCCAAGGGGGAACATGATGTCACTGCGGCTACTTCCCTGTCTGCCCTGATTTCCAGGTCAGAAGAGGAGGTGAGCGACAACTGCCCACAGGATGATCCTTCAGCGTTGGCTCCGGACTTTCGGTTGGTCAGGAGTCCCTCCTTATGCAGCCTGTGTCGAACTTTGCCTGCAATGTTATTCCGATTCGGTGCACTTTTTGCCGTTTGGTGGCGGCCACTGTTGGCGTGACTGTGCCGCGCCATCACTTCTGGTTGTCGAAAAAGAATTCAGGGACGATTGGGGTGTGAGGGGGGAGTTCCTAAAACAAACAATGTGGATTCGTTGGGCTGGATGGATTTGTCCCTGACCCCGATCTAGCTCTTCTTACTGATGCTGCTTGTTTGTGCAGTTTTGGGGGGATTATTTTGGTGGCAAGTGGTGTGCAGGTTCTTTGTACAGTTTGCTATTCACCATATGAGTGGGTTCTTTTCCGAGCTGCCTTTGCGCACACCCTTTATGGTACTATGCGTATTGGGGAGTTGGTACTATGAATGTTCTGGGGGTTTGTGTTTCAGTTGGCCTAAGAATTTTATGTTTGCCTTTTTCTTCACCGTTCGACAACGGATCTGGAGGTGGTTGTTTCCCACTGGCACAGTCGCCAGCTTGTCCGCTTCGGGCGTTTTGTGACTTCTTGGCCTTACTGCCACTGTGGGAGGCCTTTTCTTGCTACATGCGGATGGCTCTGCCTTATCTTGGTACCCATCGGTAGGGTCTTTTTCCAATGCCTTGAGGCTGCTGGCCTGGTAGTGGCGGAATATTCCTCCCGTTCTTTGCGTATCGGAGAGGCGACGGAGGCGGCCCAATGGGGCCTGGGTGAGGATGTGTTGAAACCTATTGGCAGATGGGAATATATCAGATGCCGATTGTACATTTGCCCCATCTTTTGTGAGTTGTTGGGACACAGGGATATGCTGTTTTTGGGTGGTTTGCTATGGGTCCGTGGGGTGTTTGTTGGTGATTTCTGTCGTTACGGATTTCCTACCTGCCTGTTGGGTTCCAGGTCATTCCTATGTGTCTTGGGGGTACACAGAGAGCCGAGGTTAGGCCAAAGGGCAGGAAGCTTGGTTTTCTGCAGAGTCGGGTGAAAGTGCGGTGGATGGGTGTGCCGCGTATTCTGTGGGGTAGGCTGGTGACGGAGTTCTTTCAGCACATCGTCTGTTTGCACAGGTCACACGAGGTGGGGGTTTCTACCTGGGGTGGCCATGATCTGGGACTTCGCTCCCTGGGAGACCTTATCAGGACATTGAGTTTGGTTTTGCATGTGCATACCTCTTTTTCTGATACGATTGTTGTTGGAGTCTGATATTTTTGCTCGCTCCTCTTGGCGTTTGGCCAGATCCTTGGTGAAGCGTAACGAGGCTCGTATTCAGGTGTGTATGCAGGTGGCCTGTTTTGTTGTTCGCAATGGTGGGTTGGCCATACGCCATTTGGAAGTGGAAGAGTCTCAGGGCTGGTTTGAGGGGAGATGGGGTGCATCTTACTGAAGTTTGGATTTACATGTGGCTTTTGGGTATTCGGAGTGGCATACAGCAATCCTTTTGGGTGTGGAGGAGCACCCGAGTCGCAAGGGGTCACGTCTCGGGTACCATGGCAGGGTATTAGGGTCCTTGAGGAGCAACATGTCCAGTTAACGTTTCATTGAGTGGGGAGCCGTCTCAGGTATGGCATCCCTGTGTTAACGGGTCTGTTCATTAGTGACCCTGGTATCTGCTGTTATACTGCAAAGTCCCCGAGGCGGTGTCGTGCGGCTGGGGGCCGTGTAGGCAGATAATGGTTGGTTTGTTGTGGAATGACCTTCAAGGACCTTAATTCCCATTGTCAGTTGATTTTGTTAAGGTTTTTGTTATATGGCTTTGTACTTAATAAAAATGGCTGCTGTGGCCACTAAAAATCCACTACTGGTGTCGTGTCAAATTAATTGAGAAAGAGGGATGAAGTTAGAGGGTTTGTTATGTTTAGCCAGAGACGTATAACATACCCTTGTCAAGACAGGCCTGGAGCAACAGACGGAGGCGTTTGTGTAAGGCCTGCATGACTGGGTTTGTAGAGGCAAAAGGGAGGGATACAATGGTTAATATGTTCATATAGATAAGGGGAGGTTAAAAGTGGGAAAAGCTTACCCGATTGGTCAGGGAGATAAGAGGAGGAGTGATAGGTGTATCCTTGAGGAAAGAAAGTTCCAGATACAGACGGAGTCAGCAGCATGGAAGCAGCGTCCCACCCTCCCACCCTCTTATTCTGTTGTCAATTTTATTGTGTTGTCCTCTTACTTTCTATGACTGCTTTTTGTTTTATTTTAGTTTTACGATTGTCACTGCGGCCGGGCAGGGTATTAGGGTCCTTGAGGAGCAACATGTCCAGTTGACGTTTCATTGAGTGGGGAGCCGTCTCAGGTATGGCATCCCTGTGTTAACGGGTCTGTTCATTAGTGACCCTGGTATCTGCTGTTATACTGCAAAGTCCCCGAGGCGGTGTCGTGCGGCTGGGGGCCGTGTAGGCAGATAATGGTTGGTTTGTTGTGGAATGACCTTCAAGGACCTTAATTCCCATTGTCAGTTGATTTTGTTAAGGTTTTTGTTATATGGCTTTGTACTTAATAAAAATGGCTGCTGTGGCCACTAAAAATCCAATACTGGTGTCGTGTCAAATTAATTGAGAAAGAGGGATGAAGTTAGAGGGTGTGTTATGTTTAGCCAGAGATGTATACAATACCCTTGTCATGTCGCTTACTCATTGCCCTCTCTTTTACCCTGGGATGGTTCACCCAAAAAGATTTTCCTGGTGGACGACGGCTGGTTTGGAAAATGTATTCTCCATGCTCACGCCCCAGGGGATTCACACCTTCACTCAGCTCAGAGAATCATTACAAATACCACACACTGAGTTAAACCACTACCACCAAATGTGTAACTTTATACAATCCTTGAGTTGCTTAGCTTCACCACCCTATACTATTACCCCTTTTGAACACAGATGTAGGTGTGATCCACACTCGCCCGGTCCGATAACATTAATCCAATCATCCCTATCCGATAACCTTTCACAATCCACTATGCTCTACCAAACTAATTGGGAGGATGATTTGGGTTCCTCTATTTCTGAAGCTGATTGGACGGCAATTTGGGGAAATATAAACTCTTGTTCTCGAAATGTCCTAACGCAAGAAAACTCCTGTAATGTATTGTTTCGCTGGTATTACACACTGTCCCGCATCCACAAAATTCTTCCCCTCTTAATCCCCTCAATGTTTTAGGAGGTGTGGTCATCTTGGCACCATGAGACATATTTGGTGGGACTGTCCTAAAGCTAAACGCTTATGGACCAGAATTTATGCTCTAATTAATGTAATTTTTGAATGTGACCTGACCAAGAATCCATGGGAAGTGCTTCTACATAAGCCCATATTGGGTTTACGCAAACATCAACAATGCCTGATATCTAACATATTCATGGCCACAAAACAAACAATTGCTAGATCCTGGAGATCCCCTGAACTTAGTTTTGTGGAGGTTAAGAATCGCATTACTGGTGTGATGATAAATGAGCATCTGACATCTTTTTTAGATGATTCCTTTGCTAAATTCGAAAAAAAATATGGGAGCCCTGGACCAGCTATGATAGATCCTTGAACTTTGACCCGGTCCATCTACAGATTTGATGGAATCCCCTGTGATTTGAGTAGAGAGCATATCTGCCGCGTTATAGTTTATACCTATTTAATCCCCCTTTTCTTTACTTCACTCTCCATGTTATCTACTGCTCCTAATGGGCATTATTAGCTCTTATGTCTCTGTTTTTGCTCACTAGTAGGGCTTAAATCGCCGTAATTGGATTATAGTAGTGCACTCTATTGGTGGTTTAGTGGTTTCATCTATTGACGGTTTATAGTAATTTCCTCTTTATGTTCTTTATAGCTAACGGTCCTACTTGTTTGTTCATTACTAGTTAATACTATTTTATGTATTTATCACGACATTTTCGGTTTACTATGACTATACTATGCTTTTTGACTTGTTTCAATATGTTTTCTGTTTATTTTATTATCTTTTTGAAAACAATAATAATTTTGTGTAAAATGTAACTTACCAGTAGTATTTTTACTAGGATCAATAAATATTATCTTGGCATGCGTTTTTAAATTGAAAATGATTTATGTGATATTTACATATTAGGTATGTTTTGATCTGCAGGTTCAGGTAACTTTCCTCTTGCTCATGTCTTGTGCTATGATTTATGAATAATCACTTGTGGTTCACTGGCTCTCTTTAATTGGAGAACGGTTCTAGTTTTGTAACCTTAGTGCCATTGCAATTGATTACTCAAATACTTTTCTTCATGGAGAAAATACTGACTTTGGCGAGAATTTTATGATGGTGCGTAGCCAAATGAACAAACTCTGAATCTGAATTGTTAGCAATGTTGCACAAAGGCTTATTTCTCTTGCTTGAGAAGTATTTAGAGAGGAAAGGAGAACATCAGCTTGTGAAAATGGAGACCCCAATTCAAGACCAGTGCAAGCCCCACTGACCTTGGGCAAGTCACTTTATTTCCTTTGGCCTCAGGCACAAAATAGGCGTCTGTGATCCTTGCATCATGACATATATTGTTCTGCTGAGCAGAGATTTACACTGGTGTCATTATATAAAAATGTACAAAAATATATTGAATGGACCCCTTAACAACAATAATTTCATTTTATATTGTAGCTTTTAAGCCTGTCTATATCGGTGGGAAAAATCCTGCTACTATTCTCATTTATAAAATAAGATTGCTGTAATTTGTGTTATTCCCAGAAAACACAAATGTTTTGTTGAAGCATAACAAGCAATGCTATCAGCAATGCAATTTTTTCCAGAGTCTTTTAGCATGACCTTGTCTAAATAAAATATACACAACCCAATTCTGTATTTAGTATCTGGAAATGCTGATAACAGCACTGATTTCTATCAAAATTTACAGGGAATCAACATAATATTGTCATCATTTAATACATGATGCAATAACCAAGTGCTGTTAAAATCTAATACATAGAAAGATATTTTTTAGAGATAACAACTGCAAATGAATAAAGCATTTTCTATAATAATTACAGAAGAAATGAACATTGCTATATCATCATTGCGCTTTACACAGATAAAACAGCAAGAAACAAAGATAAATATAAAATATTACTGAAGCTTTCCTCCACCTTTGTGACATATTTAATGTTGCAGGACAGAGAAATTACCAACTTTGGAACAACTTTTTAGATAATTATTATTGCCTATTTGTCATATTGCCTATATATATTTTTTTGCTTTCTTTATAACTATTGTCACTTTGTGTGTACATATTCATGGTGGCATTATCTGGGAATATTCTCTGTGGAATATTACTCACTTTGATACATTATTAACTATGGTATATCAATTGTTAATTATTAACAACTGGCTTTTGAACACATACACTTAATATACTTAATAATATTGTGTATGTGTAACTGGACAGGCAACAAATTTAAAGTAGACATACCACACTTTTGAGCATCTATGTATAACAGAAATGTAAATTGATGCAGTGAACTGCTTTTCTATAATGATGTGCTGAGAGAAGGGGACTGCGGGTGCCGTAGGTGCTGAAAGAAGGGGCTATAGGCATGGTACATGGAGAGACAAAGGGGGCTGTAGGCATGGTAGATGCTGTGAGAAGGGTGGCTATAGGCACAGTAGGTAGTCAGAAATATAGCTGCACTCGAGGTGTGTCCTGAGATAGTGGGTGTGACACAATGGGAGGATGGAGCATGATAGTTGCTGAGAGAAGATGGGCTGCAGGCATAGTGGTTGCTGAGAGAAGTAGAATGCAGTTGCCTTGGATGCTGACAGAGAAGTGGAAGTACGACACAGTGGGTCCTGACAGAAAGTGGGGGTGCAAGATCTGTGGGTGCTGAAGGAAGAGGGGCTGCAGAATCAACATGTGAATGTTAAGAAAAGGGTGGCTGCAGCTGCAGTGGTTGTTGAGAAAGGGATATGCAGGCATGGTGGATTGCACAGTAGGTAGTAAGAGAAGAGTGAAGAAGAGTGGGTGTAGGAATATTTTGTGGTGAGAGAAGAGGGCATGTAGGTGTGGTAAGTGGTGAGAAAAGGGGGGGGGGGGTAGGAGGGGAAGTGGGTCTTGAGAGAAAAGCAGGTGCAGGTGGTGTAGATGCTGAGAGAATATCTATATTAATTAAAGCTGAATTTCAGGTAGTCAGCTACATTTACAGATTAAATATTATTCTGACTCCAACCGTTGTATTAGTGATTTAGACCTTGCTGAGACCTCCATGCGTGGTCTGTATAATCAGATACAATCACTGCGGACAGCTGAACTTACCAAATACCTTTTTATTTATTGAATGCAGCAGCTTACAGCAAACAGCAGGATGCAGCAGATGATTGAAAATATGGCATTTGCAGGTTAAAACATGGTAATGTTTCCCCCCATGTGAGCCTATTATCCCGTGGTCATAAGACAAGCAGCCATTTTGATGCCGTAAGACAATGTGAGAAAAAAAGGGGAAATAAATCATAAAATGGGAGGGAACACAGAGAAAGATGGTGCAGTACCAATAATGCCCACAAGATGGCAGTATATTAACCAGCTATACTGGTAATATGCTAGTAATGTTTAAGGAAGTTAACTATATCAATTCTCACATCACATTAATATAAATATTAACCATGACTATGCATTGTGTCATATTTTCATACAACTGTTGTAACAGCACAAATACATATAAGACCTGTATTACCTGCCAAAGGATTTGTATGTCTGTCAATTCAGTTCTGACATATGCAGAGATTTGTCCTACTGCACAGCCCTGCCTAATGGGGAAGCACCCATTGTGCTGCAGTTTGATTTTTACTTACAGGTGCCCTCCTTACCCCAACCATGTAACTGGAGAATGAAACAAGAACAAAGGATAGTAAAGTCACCCTTCACAAATTTCCTCTAAGAATCCAAACTGGTTGCAAGATCAAGGTGCTCTCACACACATACAAAGCTAATTCAGAAGGGAATCAGCTTCATCCAAGTTTTAAAAAACAAAGCATATTGGTGCCAGAAGGCTGCATTCCCATGCATAAAACATTTCAACCTGAAAGGTCTTATAATTTTTATGGCTGAGGCCTGATAAGAGTACCAGTGTCGGAAGGCTGCATTCCTATGGATATGGCTGCATTATTAGTAGGAACTCATACAGTGCCCAACCCCTATCATCAATGGTCTTTGATCTAATGTGAACTTCCTGTATTCAATTTTAGGTCTGATTCAACCCAGTGAAAAAGGATATGTTAGTGTAGCCTAGGAGGGTAAAAGGAATATATTATAGATGTATTATACAATAAAAAGTTAAAGAGGAATGTTATCCATATCTTTAAAATAACAAGAAAGGCACCTTTAGAAATGTTTAGTAATGACAATCTACAAACAGATACTTTGCCGACTTTTTATTCCTAGCATATCTTATTTTTATTTTCTTCCCCAGTCTTCTGAGAGTGGCCATTTTTAAGGGCAGGTTAATATATCTCCTTTTACTTCCTTGACCTCTGGCACATGTGACTAGGACATGTGACCATACACATGATCTCAGGGGAGGAAAATGCCTTTCCCTGAGATCTCATGCGATTACAGGTGAGATTTCCCAGCAACACACTGCAGATGTAATCTTCCCAGGATGCAATGCTTAGGTACATCCTTTGTGCCAGAGTAGACCAGGAAGTGTTTGTTTAACTAGTGAATGTAATATGATTTTAAATTAGCATGCTGATGTGATTTTTAATAAAAGGGGGTAATGGTCCACTTTATAAGAGTTTAAAAAGTGTGCAGAGTAAAAAGAGCAGGTTTGGGCCTGCACATGGCTTTATCCTCTGTTTATGATCAGGAGCGCCTGAAAGGAAAAGATGTAATTTTTTTCCCTTGGGTGTGTAAAACCAGTTTCTCAAGTATATCATGCCATCAGAGTAAGGACTGTGAATGGAACCATGCGCATAACTGCTGACTTCAAAATAGGGTGTGGTTGAAGAACAAGCCTATGCTATGTTATTCTGTAGTTAGCTACAACTATTGTAGAAATCACTGCATTGTAATCCAGCAACCAAAGGCTGCATAATAGAAAGCATCATTCATTGAATGCATAACAGTTAACATCTAGGTGTCCTGTTACTAAAAAATACTAAAGACCACTTTTACCCTTTCCCTAAATGTATGCCATATTTCACATTTACCTAATTAGATAATTAATGAAAATAAGAAAAATGTATGAAAAAGTACTAATCATAATAAATTAATAAAGAAAGTACAGTTGCTAACAAATGAGAGATTCACTTTAACAGTAGTATAATATTCATCCCAAAGCTGATGACTTTGATGACATGTTCTTTGTAATATTGTAGGCCTTTGTATTATACCTAGACTAGAAAAACAGAGCCCCATCTTGTTGATCAGTTGGAAATCCCAGAACAGGTCTTCCCTGGCCCTGATTTGACAAAAAGGATATGCAAATTTGAGCGTTTTCAACAGATTGTAAACATTCACAATGGGTATTCAAGTAAAGAAAGACAAAATAAGGGTATGTGCAGCTTTACTGCACCATGCAATAAGGTTTGTGGCATTACGTAAGCAGGTAAATGTACCTATAGACATAATAGATAGTATACACACACACACCGTGTATATATATATTTTTATATTACACATTCATAGTAAAAGTAATTTAGCTATCTAATAATAATATAATATATCTAAAAAAATAAAAAGAAGAATAAAAGATGCCAGTTTAATTAACCGCTTAGGCTAGAGTAGGCCAGATTTGTGGTAAAACAACTTGTCGTAACATTCAAAAAACTGTTATAACTTGGGTGCTACCACCAGGGATGCTGATTATTAAAGCGTAAGTAAACAGAAAAAAATAAATTGTGAGCAGACAGGTTCTTTAATACAAAGGACACATGCTACAGGTGAAACTCGAATAATTAGAATATCGTGCAAAGTTCATTTATTTCACTAATGCAACTTAAAAAGTTAAACTAATATATGAGATAGACTCATTACATGCAAAGCAAGATAATTCAAGCCGTGATTTGTCATAATTGTGATGATTATGGCTTACTGCTCATGAAAACCCCAAGAACCCCAAATCCACAACCTCAGAAAATTAGAATATTACATGCAATCAATAAAACAAGGATTGTACATAGAACAATATCGGACCTCTGAAAAGTACAAGCATGCATATGTACTCAGTACTTGGTTTGGGCCCCTTTTGCAGCACTTACTGCAATTACTTTTGCACGATATTCTAATTATTCGAGTTATTCGAGTTTCACCTGTATATCTCTTCTGCAATACAACCAACTTACCTGCTTGTTCAAATTCTTTTTAAGAATGTACTCTTAAGAATTTGAGCTGCACATGCACAGTGCAGTGTACATTTTTGACATACTTTGGTGCCGGAATGAATGAACTTCCATGCGTATAGACAGGAGTTTTGGCCTGGCAGATTAAAATGGCTGAAGTACCCAAGCACGGAAAAAGATAGGCGAAGATGTTGGTGCTGGCGATGGTGCGACGAGAGGTGAGTTTACTTCCACTTTAATACCATCAGTGTAAATCCTAAAGTCTGCAGCTGTAGCATGGAAACCGAAGCTTTACGGGTAGGGTGTGGTGTAGAGCACTCATACAGCTCCATTTATTTATTTATTATACATTTTTATATAGTGTAGACTATTTACCTAGCACTTTACATACTGTACATGCACATCAGTACCTGCCCCCAAGGAGCTTACAGTCTAAGGTACCTTTTTAACATGCATACATACACTCAAACACATACTAGGGCTGATTTAGACAGGAGACAATTATCCGACCATCATGTCTTTGGAGTGTGGGAGGAAACCGGAGTAACTGGAGGAAACCCACACAAGCACAAGATTAAACTAACACAGTCTTCAGCTGTAAACGGTAGGAGGGCCTAGTTCCACTTTAAAAGAACATTTGGCAAACAGCAATTTGTTACAAGAATTCTTAATATATGCTTGAATGTCTGCCTACTCTTCACAGAATTATGCAATTCATGACCAACATGACATGGATTCCTGAATAGAGGGATTCTCTCCAAATCAAAAAGGTATACATTCATCTCTAGTTGCTTTTATGATACCTTAAGAACAGTCTCTGTGTGTGGCAACTCTGAAGGATGTTGTTCATTAGGTCACACATGATCCTGTGTTCTCATATACAACAATCTGAATGATACTATTAGTGTGGCCCTAATCTTGTGATTTTCTTTTGTGTTTGCATATGTAAAAAAGTTTTATTTTTAGTTTTCATTTTAGCCTGTTTTTCTTCCTAAATTACATTAAACAGTTGATAAACTCTATGATGCATACAAGTGATAGTGATCCATCCCTCACATGCCAATTACATTTCTTGTTCTATAGATTTTCCAGCTTACATTCCTTTGGCAGTGAATAGTGGGACTGAGATTTCAGGACTATAAACTGGCTTTTCACAAGCCAGTTTGACTTTTGACTTTTATATAGTTACATAGTATTTGGGGTTGAATAAAGACATACGTCCATCAAGTCCAACCCATATAGGTCCACGCATCATCTCATTCTTAGGGATACTGGTATCCCTGGATATTACGGTCCCTCAAGAAATTGTCCAAACGTTTCTTGAACAAATCTACACTCTTGGCTGAAATCACTGCCGGTGGCAGTGAGTTCCAGACCTTAACCACTCTTACTGTAAAGAACCCTCTTCGCCCATTGTGCTGGAATTTTTTCTCCACCAACTTTAGGTGGTGGCCTCTAGTCTTTGTAATGGAGTTAATCTCAAACAGTTTGTTGCCAATGTTGCTGTCACCATTGAACATCTTGTACATAAATATCATATCCCCCCTTAATCTCCTTAATTCCAGCGCAAACATGTTTAAGGTCAGAAGCCTTGTCTCATAGCTCTGGTCCTCCATTCCCCTAATTAGTTTTGTTGCCCTCCGCTGGACTCTCTCCAGTTCAAGGACATCCCTTCTCAGTACCGGCGTCCAAAACTGGACCGCATACTCCAGATGTGGCCGAACCAACGATCTATATAGAGGCACAATTATAGACTTGTCCCTGCAATACATCCCCTTCTTAATACAGGACAAGACCCTGCTAGCTTTGTTTACCGCAGCTTGGCACTGCAAGCTACCATTCAGTTTGTGGTCTACAATGACCCCCAAATCTTTTTCCACTTCTGACTACCCATGATTGTATAGCCTATTTGTGTATTTTTATGTCCAAAGTACATTACTTTGCATTTATCGACTTTGTCTTATGACTTTTCACAAAATAATTGCAAGGTGAAAATGTTCCACTTCTTTTCTTATTAACACACAGATGAAGTGGATTTTTAATTATTCCCTCATTGTTAACATTTTTTTGTAAGATTTTCTGCTTTTTATTTTATCATATATGTTTAGTCTCGGTGGTAAAGTATTTTTCCTGCTTTGCTCTAAATATATTTTGATAAATATTTCTACCCTACTAGTCTTAAAGTGTTCCCATTCACAATGCATACCTAAAAATATATATTATTAAATATTTTTAACCATTTTTGTTTACCAATCTAGATCTTTGCTTTGGAGCAGGATCATACATAGGGCACGGGAGGCAGTTTCTAATAGTTCATAATACAAAAACATTCAACCTAGGTTGTAGTGGGGTTTTAAAGAGGCGTCAGAGGGTTTTCAATTTATATAAATTTATTACAATTCATTAAAATTCTTACATAACAAAAAGCTAAAATTCGTTATTATTGATCAGCATGATTCTCAAAGCCTAGGTTTTTGCCTAATTCTCACAATTCATGTATTTACATTTTCCATTCATTTTATCACATAATTCATGTGCAGTAATCAAGTGCTCCAATGCATCCAACGCATTTTGCTTTTTAAGCTTCCTCAGGGAGTTTTATTCCCAACAACAATCTGGTTATGAATAGATAATTCATTGTTTAGCGGTATGTCCATCTATACACCATATTTTACAAATTCATATATTTTGTTCAACTGAACATATTTCTTCATTAATATAGCTTAGCTATGCAGGCACGCACCCCAGACTCCGGGATCGTCCAGAGACCTACTTCCAGGATGACAGGATAATGATCCAGCCCTCCCCTGACACAGCTATTTGTATCTATAGTTTCTAATAGTCGGAATAGATGGCAGTGTGCAGCTAAAGGGACAAATTGAGGGACAGTGTTTGTTTTAAAACAAACAGAACTTTTCAAACAATGAGAACTAAGCATGATTTTTCAGCTCCTGAGTTCCTGGAAAGAACATCAAACATTTTTTAAAGTTATTCTATGTAAATGATGACATGTAACAAACATAGGTGGGTGTTATCCCAATTTGGCTGGAAATGGGGAAATACATTTTAAGCTAGCCATACAGTATATGTATGGAATTTCAGTTGATTCTTGGAGCTGTGGGTGGCCTTGTCAGCACCCCCTGGCTCGAAAGTGGACAGTTGAAAATTGACAGAGCGGTGTGGGAAATTCTCTGCCAAATAATAAATAGTTTGAGTACTTAGGCATCCCAGGGTGCTATGGCTGTCTGAATACAATAGTTTTCAGAGGTTAGTCTTCAATCCATGCTATTTAGCGTAGATGGAGGAAGCAAATTATTTTCTTACGTCCAGCGCACGGGTTGACACGGGAGAATCTATATGTGTTTGGCTAAAAAATGTAATATGTTTTTGTTGAGAAAAGAAAAATGGCCTTGTTTTGCATATTACTGTTTATTTTGTGAGAGCACCTCATGGACCTAATAAAGTCCAGCATTGTAGAAATGTACTAGCACCAAACTATTTTTCTCAACTTGTTCAGATGAATTGCAATGTAAAACATATTTTTTTTACTTTTAATATAAGTATTTGGTAAGTATTTCCTAAGCAAATTGCCTCGCCACAGATAAACTTTTAAAGAACATAATGCCTCAAATAACAATTGTGATTTTTGTATTTTTGGCTGCGTTATTTTGTTTACTTTTGCAAAAATTAAAGCTCACTTCTTAGCTTATGCATTAAGATTACACTATAAACAATCATTTCTGCAGTGTCTCAAATACATTTAAACACAATTCAGAGTAGTCTGCTGAGAGTTAATAAAAAGGATCATACAGAAATAGGAATCACTCTAAGCCCCCATTCACACCATAGCATAGTTTGTTTCCCAAGTTTAGAATGCATCCCCGTTGATTTCAATGGGTTCCTGGATGTGTGGCAAACGTGGGAAAGTAGTGCATGCAGAACATTTTGTGACATGCATTCCAAGATTTTTTCCCGCTCGCTCGTGTGCATTCTCATGTACCCAAAGCCACATGAAACACCGCCATTTGCTCGGCCGTATTTGGGGTTCCTTTAACTAGTAACGGTACGCTGCGGTGTGAATGGGGAGTTACCAGTAACTGGTTTTCAATGAATTCTCCATGACAGTGCATAGCCAAGAGATTGCCTGCCTACTTACAGGGGAACAAAATAAAGTATTTAAGAGGCCTTGAGTTACCACATCACATGAGCATTTCAAGAGAACAAGGTATAGTACAGAAAAATGTCAAAATTACCCTAGGGCTATTGAGTAATTTTTAAATTATATTTCAACTTCCCCATCAACCCATAAACAAGAGACTTTAAAAAAGAAAAGGAACAGTACACACCCTTTAAAAGAGAACTATGGGGTTAAGGCTTTTCCCTATAGTTCTCCTTGGGGTAACGGGAGGAAACAAACTAGCGTCCTCCCGTCACCCTAGGCTCAGTATACTGCAGGCTGTAGCTCGCGGTATACTGAGACGCAGAGGCGTAACTAGAAACCCCAGGGCCCCGGTGCAAGAAACCATTGAGGGCCCCCCCCCCAATAAAAACATGATTTTGATACCTTTTTTTCTTCTTCTATTAAATGAAAAGTATGTTTTTTTTTCCCAGGGCTAGTTCACACCAGCTCCAGTGTGTTCCGGCCGATTTAGTGCTGGAACACACTGGATTGCAACCCGTCCAGCTCACTGCGTTCTGGGGTGGGGGTGGGGGGGCGTGGCGGTGCATTAAAGTCAATGGCACCGCAGTGTGATCACCTGCACCGGAACGCATGGCAAATCAATGCCTGCGTTCCGTTGCGGTCAGAAAAAATAGTGCATGCAAATGGAGTTCCCTGACTGGCCACCCCCTCCCCCCCCACTACAGCGTCTTCCCCATCCCTCTGTCTGAACTGCGGTCCGCAAGTGTCAAAAACACTGCGTGTGGCGGGCCCTCTTTTTTCTCCCTGGGCTCCCCCCAACTGGCCGAACACCAGGGCCCAGTCACAAATGCGACCGCTGTGACCCTGGTAATTTTGCCTGCGCTTAGTATGGGGCATTTTCACAAGTACGTGTGAAAAAACCCAGTATTGGCACTGGTGCATCCCAACTTACTAATATAATGTATTGCTGGGATTTGTAGTCCTGCATAGCTGGTGGTATTCTGCATTGCTGTATAATGATTATACAGCAATGCAGAATACCACCAACTATGCAGGACTACAAGTTCCAGCAATGCATTATAATGTAAATAATAACAGCTTTTTAACCCCCCCACCCCCCCAAACACACACACATTTGTGCATCCCTACTTAATAATATAATGTATTGCTGGGACTTGTGGTCCTGCATAGTTGGTGCTATTCTGTATTGCTGTATAATCATTATACAGTAATGCAGAATAGCTCCAACTATGCAGGACTACAAGTCCCAGCAATACATTATACTGTGAATAAATATAAAATTAGTTTGTCTTCCACCCCTTTTTCCCCCCACACCGGACTTACCTGACTCCTACAGCCGCTCAGCTTCCTCGTCTTTGGCGGCCAGGGCCGAGTGAAGAGGGTCCGTCCTCTCCCAGTCCCAGCTGAAGAATGTGCTGCCTGGCGGCATCTGCTGTGTCGGTAGCGGCCCCGCCAGGCAGACAAGTGACACACAGAGGCGCCTCTCTATCCCGCACAACCGCTCATACATGCAGAGTGGCGGAGGATGGAGCGGCGCTATCTGGAAGGGAGGGGGCATGAGGAAGCTTTTGGGCCCTCTGCTTCCTCTCTGGGCCCCCCCCAACAGGCGGAACGCCAGGGCCCGGTCGCAATTGCGACCGTTGCGACCCTGGTAGTTCCGCCAGTGCTGAGACGCCGCAGTATAACGCTAGAAGCTGCTCGCGGTATACTGAGATGCCGCAGCTGAAGCGGATCCTGACAATTGTGCCGGGATCCGCCCAGCTGCGTGACTGACAGCAGGCTCTGCCTATCTAGCTGGCAGAGCCAGCTGTACCCACCCCTTCCCCCATCCGTTCCGCCAGTCAGCGCTGGCGGATCGGAGGGGGGAATCCAGCCCCTCCCCTGTCACGGCAGAGAGCAGTGACAGGATCGAGAGGTGAGCGAATGGCGGTATGTGTTCGCTCACCTCCCGATCTACTAAGCCGACCTGTGACAGTCTCATTGTCACAGGTCGGCTAGAACTATGAGGTGAGTGAAAAGCACTCATCTCCTAGTTCTCCTTTAAAGAGAGTTTAAAGGTGGTATATCCAATGTGTTTATCTGGAACAGGGATAAACTACCCCTGAGGGTACCCCAAGGGATAAACAACCTCTTATTATTTTATTCTTATGTTAAGAAAAACTGCAGAGGTGAGATACATGCATACTGTAAGCAATAACTTTTGCATAGGTTAGGTGATCTAATCAAATATCTTCTGACACATGGGGGTTGATTTACTAACCTTATAAACATGCCACGAACAAGTATACACCTCTGTAGTGTGTTCCCTCCCAGCATGATCTATTGGTGGAATCTAGACACCTTTGTAGTGTGTACACACCCAGCAGGTGTGTTGTGCAAAGCCCTGCATGAATTGCAAGGTGATGTTGTGTAAATTAGCTCTACATTGTGTTGCTTGCGTTGATGAATGCAGGAATGTAAATGCATGAGCTAACCATTTTTGTCTAAACTGTGAAGCAGCATTATATATGCATCATGTGCATGATTTTTCCATATATGGCATTAGTGGAAATATGCTTTTAGAGACTTTTTGGTTGATAAATAAGTTTTGCTGTGTAAAAATCATACGCACCTAGTGTGTGCATGTGTTTAGGTTAGTAAATCTCCCCCATGGTATTCATATCCAAATTCCAGCTGTTAATGATCACATTCCAATGTGATACTAACACATCAAAGCATATATCTTGTATTACAGATGCATTTCTAGCAGAAAGCCACTTCCTACATAGTACCTTTACTAAGAGCCCAATCACTACAGGGCCATTTGTTTTGATGTGGTTAATGGACAAACTATCATACTTTAATGTGTATTGCGTTAAGACATCCTAGCTAATAGAATAGACTACCAATTCTGTCACAACGAATCTAAAATCATACTGCATTTAAAAAAATGCAGTGCACCTTAATGCCTAGTAGTGCATAAACGTGCAGTGCAGAGGTGTGATATGGTGACATTCCAAATAATAATGTGCATTGCTGTGCATTAGTGTGATGCAGACGTGTGAATAACCCCTGGAACTTTTTAAACGGTCTGGCTAGGTGTATGATCATGCTTCAGATTGCATGTTTTAATAAAGCATATTTAAACCCCAAAACAAAAAAATTTACATTGCAGCTGACTAGATGTATTGGCTGCATTAGTTTTATTTTTTCCAGATTTTTCTCCTTTATATTCATCTGCTAATTCTCAGAATAGCAAACTTCCTGTCCGTGATTGGCTACATTCACTACTACTCTGTATCTGTGGATGAAGCCAATGGTTGTACCCAAACTGGACTACACATATGTCTGCCTTTGTTCAACTTCATTATTATTATTATACAGGATTTATATAGCGCCAACAGTTTGCGCAGCACTTTACAATATAGGGAAGACATTACAATCACAATACAAATCAGGACAAGATGGTAGGGAGGGCCCTGACCCTGAGGGCTTACAATCTAAAAGGGAGGTGGAAGTGATACATGAGGAGGGAGCTGTTGGGGGATGAATTGTTTGAGAGCGTGATGGTTGAGTGGTTAGGTTGAGGTGGGATAGGCTTCCCTGAAGAGATGAGTCTTTAAGGAATGCCTAAAGGCAGTCAAGGTGGGCGACAGACAGACAGGTTGGGGTAAAGAATTCCAGAGGATGGGAGAGACTCTAGAGAAGACCTGGAGGCGAGCATGGGAGGAGTTGGAAAAGCAGGAGGTCTTGGGATGAGCGCAGCCGACGGTTAGGGTGATACTTTGAGACCAGGTTTGAGATATAGCCGGGGGCGGAGTTGTGGATGGCTTTGTAACTGATTGTTAATATTTTGAATTTTATCCTTTGGGCGAGTGGAAGCCAGTGCAGGGATTGACAGAGGGGGTTTGCAGACACTGAGCGGTTGGTTTGGTGAACGAGTCTGGCAGCCGCATTCATGATAGACTGAAGGGGGTATAGCCTGTGTAGTGGAAGACCAATGAGGAGTGAGTTGCAATAGTCAAGACAAGATATAACAAGGGAGTGGATGAGCAATTTTGCGGTTTCTTTGGTGAGGAAGGGGAGTATTTTGTAGATGTTATGAAGGTGAAGGCGGCAGGATTTGGATAGTGATTGGATGTGGGGAAGAAAGGTGAGGTCCGAGTCAAGGATGACACCCAGGACCTTGGCATGGGAGGAGGGGTGGATAGTTGTGTTAACAATCTCAAGAGAAAAGTTGGGGGAAGGTGCACGGGCAGGAGGAAATATCAAGAGCTCAGTTTTTGAAAGATTGAGTTTTAAGAAGTGTTGCGACATCCAGACGGATATGTTGGATAGTAGATTAGTGACACGAGAGGACACCGAGGGGGTGAGTTGTGGAGTAGAAAGATAGATTTCAGTGTCATCAGCATCATTACATTGTGGATGGGAAAAATTAGAAGTTTAAAAAAGAAAAATAAGATTGTTTTTGCTTCTAGGTCAGCTTTCTGGCAAGATTAACATATATTTTCTATGCTTGCTGTAAATGTTCTGAAAAACAAAAACTAATGTAGCCACCACATCTAAGGACTGGTGAGCTGCAATATATTACATTTTTGTTCTTGGAGTTAGGTATCCTTTAAAAGAAACATGTAAATGTTTACTTCAATACCCCCTCCCCAGCAGCATATACCATGTCCTTTATTGCTCAACTACCAGTCACTGAGAGCAGAAAAAAAACTTGGTTTATAGGACAATGTGACACACTCCATGTGTCAGTGCTGGTGTACGGAGTTACAGTATTCAGCACCATTACTTGGGGGACTGGGAGATTCCTCAATCTTGTTAATGCTTTGATTGGAGCAGCTTGAAGCTTACACAGGGCAGTTGAAGGAAGCAGTGGAGGAGTAATGTATGCTGTATAATGAAGCTGTTGTTGTGCCCTGTGCCAGGGTCAGCACCAATTCAGAGATGATTCGAGGATCTACAGCCGAGTGATACGCAAATAAGTTTAATTTTTGTTAATAGTTAAGGTATTTAAACGTATTTTTAAGATTAAACTCCTGAGTTTAGTATCACTTTAATTAGTTTCTAGTTTGAAAGAATCTACATTGCTCTATACTGAAGACTGTTGACCCATAATGACAAGCATACTAATAGGCTAAAGACTGAAAATGAAAAACAATTAATACATCTTTAGTAAACAAAAGTAAAACCAACGGGAGAGTTGGGGCTTAAGTGTAACAAATACAGTAAATGCTAGTGGGTAACTTTTAGAGGTGCAAGTGATAACATTATGGGGCCAATATAATTCACATTATATTCTGTAAAGAAAAAAATCAGTACTTCACTTCCATTCACATAATTTTTTATTTTTTACTAAATGCCATTTCAAAATTTAGTAGACATATTAAAATTGAATTTATTGTGGGGGTTTAAAACAAAAACTGTGGGAATCTAGACATACTTTTTATGTAGCAATTATGTTTTCTTTAAAACTGTACCTCCTTTGTTCTGAAAAAAACTTGTTTTAATGTGAGGCACCTGTTCAGATATTGTGCTAGTTTTGTTATACAAATTTGTGTTTTTCCTTTGGATTTCTGTAGTTAACAGGTGCTTGGATACAAAATCTGAATAAGCAAATAGTCAGGATTTTTGCCTCCTAATTGTTATGCTTAATGAAGTCTGTAGGTTTCTAATTAGGTCATTTAAACATTACATTGAAAAAAACATGTAAAATGTTACAAAGAAGGTCTGTGATTTTTATAAAATATTTTGTGGCTGATCCTTCAGCTAGCTTCGGCCCAAGGACCCCTTCGGTTCAGTAGAAACGAAGGGCTGTTGTACGGGCTATTCACAATAGCCCGTACAGCTCCCGAAGTTTGCCGAGCAGCTCAGTCGAGCCGAAGGCATATGCTTCGGCTCGACTGAGGCGAGGTGACAGCCGAAGCAGGCCTGCTACTGACTGCTGGGCGGAGCCAGCCATCATCTCACAGCTGGCTTCGGCCAGTTGCATGCAGAGACAGGTAACCAGGGACGCTGATCTGTCATTACACTGAGAATATGGCAAAGCCGCCGCGATATCACGGCGGCTCCGCCGAGTTCTCAGTGTGTACCTAGTGACCAGGGGACGCTGAACTGTCATGAGAGCTTAGTGGAGCCGGCGGTGATATCAAAGCCCGCTCTCATCGTAACAGACATCCCAACTTCTTCATCAGGTCCTGATTAACAGCAGCAGAGGGCGGGTGCAATAGCCGATCCAGGTGTTGGATTGGCTGAGTCGAACCCCTTCTGCACTCCGGGTCGGCCGAACATGCTGAGCATGTTCGGCTGACTCGAAGCCAGCCGGAGCAAGCCGATGCACGGCTGATTTCAGTCGGTGTACGGCTGAAATCAGCCGTACAAGGCTGAAGTGAATAGCCGAACAGCGTTCGGCTCACTTCACTTCAGGTCGGTTATTCACATGGCTGCCCTTGGCAGCTGTGTGAATAACCCCCTTTCTGTTGCATTCATGCGCCAAAGAAAAAACTTTGGTATTAATTAGGGTTGCACAGATACCAAGTACAGTACTCGGTACAAGTACGAGTACGTGTACCGATACTTTTGAGCTCCAGGACTACACTAGAGAAAAATAAAAAAATTAAGAGGCAGCTGTCATGTGTAAGGAACTCACGGAGCTCCTGGGATTTGTACATCTCCGTTTTAATGTACGATTTTGTTTTTATAAATATAAATAAAGGGATGCACAGATACCAGTTTTGCGAGTACGAGTACTGGTACTTGCCGAGTACGAGTACTGATACATTTTTGTTTATTGTCATGTGACAGTTTTTTAATGATTTCAGGACAGTGGTGGAGTGCCAGAGCCAGGTCCCAGCTGCAACCCTGGTAGTTCTCATGAAAATGCCAAGTATCTGCACTGGTACTCGAAAAGTATCTGTGCATCCCTAGTATTAATATTATATTTTTAATAGTTTTATTTTTTGCTTATCCAGACCAGGACTGGCTTAACAAAGGAATGCACAAGGAAACAGTAAAATGCATAGCATTTGTATTTAGAAACTGGAAAATGTGATGTGTTAGGCAAATGAAGATATTCTTCATAGCTGTTCTTTAGGTACACGTGGAGTAAACTTCAGTGGATCACTTGAGATTTTTTTAGCTTAGACTGAGAGTGCAACAGATAAATAGATTGGGCTGTGCAATATGATAAAACCTAAAGTTAGAGATTCATTTATTAACACCGTGTAGCAGAACTTGAGGACCCTTCCTAATTCATTCTAACAATGTAATTAAAATTGAAAAGATTTAATGCATTATTTAATGTGGTACAGTTTAATTTAGCAAAATTAGATGTTGGTGTGGTGAAAAGGTTTATGTCTTACTTAAATAAGAGTGCTATCAATGTACATTATTCTGTTTTGTTATATATTTTTTTTCAAATTCTGTTTTTAATTAAAGGGAGAACTATGAGATGAGTGCTTTTCACTCACCTCATAGTTCTAGCCGACCTGTGACAATGAGACTGCCACAGGTCAGCTCAGTAGATCGGGAAGTGAGCGAGCACATATCGGCGTTCGCTCACCTCTCGATTCTGATACGGCTCTCTGCTAGGAGAGGGGAGGGGCTGGATTCCCCCCGCTCCGATCCACCAGCGCTGACTGGCGGAACGGACGGGGGAGGGGGCGGGTACAGCTGGCTCTGCCTCTAGATAGGCAGAGCCTGCTGTCAGTCACGCAGCTGGGCAGATCCCGGCACAATTGTCAAGATCCGCTTCAGCTGCGGCGTCTCAGTATACCGCGAGCAGCAGCTTGCGGTATACTGCGGCGTCTCAGTATACCGTGAGCTACAGCTCGCGGTATACTGAGCCTAGGGTGACGGGAGGACGCTAGTTTGTGTCCTCCCGTTAACCTAAGGAGAACTATGGGGAAAAGACTCAACCCCATAGTTCTCCTTTAAGAACATTTTTTCAGAAATAAAAAACAAACGTACAAAGCAAATAACAAGGTCATACTGCAAGCAATGTCATATATAACATCATAACATGAAATCTCTACCATATCATGGTATAGCATTGAGAATACCCAATAAACCACCCGGCCATGTACAGGTAGAATGAAACATGAAGAGCAAAACTGAGACCGATCCCTGAGGTAGGTCATGTGATGGATAGACATTTACTTCACTGTTCAGGCCATCAAGGCAAACATCCCCATGAACGACTTAAGTCTCAATTGGACATGTAAGATGCAGTGAGCGTAGGGACAAGACAACATTACAACAACTAAAAAAAGTGGAAGGAAAAATAGAGGGAAAAGAGGAAAGGGGTGGAAAGGGAAGCATGAAAAAGAAAATGCGGATGGAAAGGAATGTTCTCACTCAGGCCGCAAATCTTCAGCTGCTCATTAATTGTCGGTATTCAATAGAATCGAGGAATTCAACCCAGTGAACCCTGTGGTGGAGAATCTAGTCATTGTTCCCTTTATAGAGCTGGTTAGATCCTTCATGTGTTTAATGTCATTAAGCCTCTGTAGCCACTGTCGAATGGTGGGGGGTGAGGATTGTTTCCACAGAAAAGGGGACACAAGTTCTTGCCACATTCAGTAAGTGAATAAGGATAGACTGTCTATAGCCCTTCAGGGGGCAGTGACTGTGGTGCAGCAAGAAAAAGGCTGGGTCAAATGGTGTTGGTCTGTCAGTAAATTTTTGCATTATGTCTCTAACCTGGGTCCAAAAGTTCAAGAGCAACAGGCAGGACCAAAAAACATGATATATATCAGCCTGAGAGGAACCGCAGCACCAGCATTTGTCTGTCACCTCTGGGAAAATCCCATGGAGCCTGTGAGGGGTTCTGTACCACCGGGTCAATATTTTATAGCCCTGCTTTGTTTTATATGATGTTAGCAGTTACAAGGAATTAGAGTTATATTTAGCTAAATAATGCATTGATGCATACATAATTTTCCATTCAGAAAAATGATTATTTAATATGAATTTAACCAGAATAGGCCTTCTTGTAGCTAAAGTAAAAAATTTCTTCTGACAAAATCATACTTTTTATAGTTCACTTCCATTAGTCTAAGTGCCAGGATCTGTGGTCACTCCTCTTCAGCATGTTATGACCAAAGAGGCGTAAAGCTGTATACAATGATGAGTCAGTTGCAGGGGCGGACTGAAAACACATGGTTCAGGAGTAAAGAACGCAGAGCACAGTAATAAAGAACACAGAGCTCTGCAGTAAAGAACGCACAGTTCAGGAGTAAAGAACGCAGAACACAGTAATAAAGAACACAGAGCTCTGCAGTAAAGAATGCACAGTTCAATAGTAAAGAATGCAGAGCTGAGGAGTAAAGAACACAGAGCATGGTGGTAAATAATGCAGAGCTCAGGACCATATAATACAGTACTGTTCCATTACAATATTTATACACAACACTGGGCATCTGGAACATTACATAAAGGTAAAATCAATACTTTGTGATTATATATATATA
>NW_017306594.1:451910-482989 GCF_000935625.1 Nanorana parkeri | reverse complement strand
ATAATATCAGTGACTCAAAGTATTGAAGTTAGTGGGTTACAATGATAGCAGGCACCCCATATTTCTCTTAGAAATGTTTTATTTAAAAGGGCATGGATAGTGTTTGTTCACACATTTTAATTGCTATGTTAATTTATTTGTCTACTAAATGAGAAATATTGCATATTAAAGATTACATTCTACCTTTCCAGTTACAGTGCTAAAAGAAGTCCGTTGCTTACAGAATTCAATGGTAGGTGATTTACTAAAGGAGTAGTGACTGTTCCCTTCGCAAAGTTAATTTTTAATTAGCTTGGTAAAAAAAGGTTGAAGATGGGTTCCCAAGCCATGACTTTCCAATCACATGCAAGGAAAAACAAACAAACTGGATTTCTGCTTACATATGATTGCACAACTAAAGCTAGCCATACACATAGAGATTTTCTCTTGTCAGCCCATGGGCTGTACAGGAGAAAAATCACTCAATTGCCACATCCACACTAAACAAAATGGCTATTGTATTCAGACACCCACAGTACCTACAGCTGCCTGCATACCCAGGGCCGCATTTACTCTGCTGCCACAATGCCAGGTTCCTCAATGCGCCCCCCTGTATGCAGGTGTCAAGGTACCATGCACAGGCGTCCTCACACCACATGCGGGTACCCACGCAGGATGACCAAATTAATATGCCCACACAGGAGAGGGTTCTATGCACACAGTTTATTTGCTACACAACAACAAAACTACAAACCCCCTCAACCCCCCACAGGTTTAGCAGTGAAGTAATAAACCCACTGTTGGGACAAACACACACCTACAGCCAGGGGAAGCAACAAGGAGGGGTAACAGGCCTGCAGATATATGGCAGGCCTCAGGATAAAAGAAGAGTGGTCAGGTACAAGCCGGGTCGTTAACAGGAGGGCAGCAGCACGGTACAGGAACAGGATCCAAGAGAGTGGTTGGGTAACAAGCCGGGTCGGTGACAGGTCTGCAGATAGGAAGCAGGGTTTCAGGTTTATGGGAATCAGTCAAGTGCAGGCGACGCAATACTGAGCCAGCTTCCTGACTGCAGGTAGGGCCTAAATACCCTCCCAGGAAGCACCAGGTGATGGGATGATCAGTCACAGCTGGGGCACACCCGGCGGTGAGTACTGGAGCTGCAGGTTCCTTACAGTCCCTGGCTGCTGGAGACACCCGCAGGCGAGCACAGGAACTGCAGGACCTGGCTCCAGCACCACCTGGGGCTGCTCTGGATCCTGACAGCAGGCTGCATTCAAGTGATCTCGGCGACATTGCTCAGATCACTTGTACAAAACAAGCGGCGGCTTCCCCGCTGTACATTTAGCCCTGCTTACCCAAAGCAAGGCTAAATGTAGTAAACAACTACCCGCCCAGCGCCCGGAACTGCGTGTCCCAGGTGTCGTGAGATTAGAATTCCACACCCCTGCTGCCCCTCTACTCCCTGCTGCCCAAAGGCCAGGCCTCGGTTGGCCTTGTGGGAAATCTGGCCCTGTGCATACCCAAACAGTGACTGAATTTGGTAGGATGAAGTCACTATTTGGCCAAGAATTTTCCACCTAGCTTGGTTGATTTTTTGACAGTGTCCCTCATGGCTAAGTTAAGTGAACATTTACTGAACAGCTTCTGCTCCTAGTAAATTAGCCCACTGGATTATCAGAGCTGAAAAAAAATAACTTTGTGTATAAGTCCAAACTGAATGACAAGATTTATATTTTGAAGTAAGTATATGGTTTACATTTTAACCTAATAATAGTGTGGAATTCTTGCGAACGGTAAATGCTTATTGAAATATTAATATGTTTAACCCCTTCGTGACGGGAGACGTACACTGTACGTCCAGCCACAAAGGGACCAAATGACTTGTCACGTACACTGTACGTGACGAGTTATTTGCTGCTTTAGAGGGCTGTTAATCGCTGAGAATCAGCTTTTAACATTCATTAATGGATGCCCTTACTACAGAGGCATTCATTAATGAAAGGGTTAACCTTTTTCAGACACCCGATACCTTAATATCGGGTGTCTGAGAGTCAAAGCAAAGCGGACACAGATGCCGGCTTTTGCCGGCATTCTGACAGCTCGTATAGATCGAGAGATATCTCTCTCAAGCTATACTGGCTTTTTTTTTTTCTTTCATGAATAGATACAAAATGTGTCTATTCCTACAATGTATCTATTCCTGGAAGAAGAATGTTTGTTTGCTGATCGTTGTTGCAACAATCAGAAAACATTTAGTAACAGCTGAATCCTGAACTGCTGCAGGATCAGTGTCACTAACTTATTATCGGCTGTTCTGAAGTTTGAAGCAGCCTGATAATAACCAAAAATTTATTAATTTATCATGCAGTAACAGTGAGATTAATTCACAAAATCTGCTTGATATAATTAAATAAATAAAATAACATTTTTAAGTTAAAAAAAAAGTGAAAAGTGTAAAAAAAATAAAAAAATGTGTAAAAAATAAAATAAGGGACAAATAAATGAATGTATTTATTGCATTTTTTTAGCTGTGCTGGTTTTGTAAAAAAAATACTACAAATCAAAACTGGGAAAAAAGTGTTTTTTTTTAAACGGTTTTTTCCTCTTTTTTTATATTTTATTTGTCCTAAGTGAGGCGTTAGACGCACATATGTGATATAAATATGTAGCCCTATCTGTCCTCTAAAAAACAATATATAATATGTGTGGGTGCACTTTGTAAGAAAGTATATTACTGACGTGGAAGAATCACACAGCAAAAATGTCAAAAGTGTGTCAGTCATTTACGAACAGAAACTAAAAACAAGCTCAGTCATGAAGGGGTTAATATTTACTGACTACTGCATTAATATCAATAGCTCACATGCTCATGTGAAACAAGGTGATGTATGCTTGGTAAATGACTGAATTAAATCATGCACCCTTAATTCCAAATCAGGTATGTATGTCCATTTCAATTGAACATGCATCCCATTCACATTAAATGGTGGACATTATTAACAACATGGCAGGTGAATTATGACCTTAGTAAATCAGACTCACAGAAGGAGAGGGTTTTGGCTACTAAACAGCAAATGTTCTGTTCTCCTATTGCACGGAATATATTAATCCATAAAAGTATCTATGTGTAAAATTGACTGTATTTTCTAAAGCAATGCTCAGTTTTTCCTATAGGAGTCTTTTAATAACAACTATTATATATTTTAATATTTATCTGGAAAATCACTATATGATGAATAGAAGCTGATACAAGTAATTAACAATAGAAATGTTTATCATAGCATATCTACTTGTCAATGTTTGCATGCACAGAACAGAGTGTATTGTAATTGATAACAAAACTTTAGATCGAACTGACTGTTAGAAACCAAATACTTAATTGTTTGCAATGGACAACACCTCTAATTTTTCTTTATTCCGGTTTTTGAAAGCAGTCCCATTGTGAAAAAAGCAGAAGAAGCCACACAGTTTGATATAAAAAGTACATGATTTTAGCTCTGGAATCAAAGTTGCATATGCCATATGCATTAACCCTGCAATTGCAGGAAAGGCCGCTGGAACAAGAAACCAGGTTTCTTTTTCAACCATCTGAGAATATTTCAAATGAAAACTGGCAAGGATGCTAAGAATTCTAGAATCCTTATTTCCTTACATCAAACTGGCACAACTGGAGTCAATTACTGACATCCTGTAATGGCATAGTAAAATGAAGGCTGAAAACTGCTTGTATTCTTTGATTTAGGCGTAACTGTGTATGTCAAATGACTGAAACGTTATATATAGGGATGAGGTTTGGATTGAAGATTTGCTGGCAAATTTATGTGCAGATTCACCCAGGATAATATTTTAAACCATAATGTAATAGATGACCTTTGAACTATGGCCAGCAGGCTTAGAAGTACCAATTTGGGGGCTTCTGGACAAGTCAGATCCTTTATCATATAAGGAAGGGGGGCGAAAAGCATCCAGGATCAGTTAGAAAACTGTACATTAGTTCTGATTAGTAGCTCTTTGGGCGGTTAGTCTTTTTTTTTTGTCTTTCATTTTATTTTGTGGTTCATTTGTGGTCCATGGTAACTTTAAGCTGCTGTTCCATCCATAGCAAACTTTTTATTTTTTGCTACAAGGCTTCCCTTTAAAAAATGGGCTTTTGTTCCAGGAGTGGTATTTTTATTTTATGTTGCTAGGGCCTATTTCTAAGAGTGGGGTACTCAAAACACAGCATTCAATTGTCACCATCTATTCTGCCTTTTGTTCACAGCATGCAGCTGCCTTCTTTGAAACAAAAAAAAACAAACTTCTAAGTTAAAGTTCTAAAACAGTGTGTATACACATTTAATTCATGTTATACTAGTCAAATCCATCGCAACCCCCTATTAACATAGTACCATAAATGTTCGGCATACACTGTTTAGGGCTATTATCCCTAATTAAAACTGTCCTGCTACTGGCCAATTTTATATTTCTGTATCCTCTAGAGCAGATAATTTCATAAGATAATTTAAGAGGGTGGGTTAAGGGGCGGAGTTAAGGCCGAGGCAGGGTTGGGGTTAGGTGGGGCAACTGGTGGCGAGTAACTCTTAAGGCCTGGCTAGTAGCTCAGGACTTGAAATTTTGAGCCCTGCTCTAGAGTGTCTTAATTTTTATAGTAAAATTGCTTCCTGTGTTTTTTTACTCTAGTAGATTTGGACCAAGCCTTGTCTACAAAAATTATCTTGCTGCTATTTTACACTGTTATATCCAGTCTCTTCCTTTTTGTAGTAAAATACCTGCCTGTATTTTTTATCTCTAATACATTTGACCAATTATCCCTCATTAAAAAAGTCCTGCTGCTGGACAATTTAACACTGCATTTTTTAAATTCTCAATGAGTATGTGATAAAAACAATTAGCCAGTGGCAGGACATGTTTGCATTAGTAAAAACAGGGCCAGACTCAGAAAACTGCTGGCTAATTTCAATCTTCCTGTTAAAGCAGTCCTATTACAACATAATGAAAAAGAATATGTTGCTGCTAAAACAACATGAAAAAAGCATTTTTACAAAAAAAACTGCATTCAATTTGATTGGGGTGCTGCTGCTGTATGTATCCCAAAGTAATTGTAAAAAAAAAAAAATCCACAGCTACATATGTAACGCTAGTTTAGGCTGTCACTGAGACTGTCTGCAAAAATCACACTGTATGTAACAAAGCTTTAAGGCATTACACAATCATGTTATTTAAAGGATTTGTGCATTTCAATGCTGTCCTTAAAGCTGCATGAAAAGACCCTCTTCCGACATACAGTATTTTTTTTATTGCATTGATACATGTCCCTCATGGGTCTCAAACTCCCTTTTTATGCAGTAGCTTGCCTATTAGTCCTAAAAATGACTACAACTTATTAATAAGATTCACCTCTTATAGACTTCTATGGGATTCACCTCTAAGTTCAGGTTTGCTGAACCTATGGCAAATAAAAATTGAGGAGATTTGCTTACCCTTAATCATATATATATATATATATATAACAACATATATGTGATTTGGTTCCTGGTCCATGAAACCTGCTCTTTATGTGGAGTAGCTGGCACTAGCACCTTGGTAACAAACTTAGCTACCAAGTGAAAGATGCTTTCAGGTTTATTTAACAAGCAGGACAAGGAATGCTAGAGATATGTGAAGGACAGTAATCAATAGCAACTAATCACATTTGAGTTTACTTGTGTCACTGCAATTATTTATTTAATAACCTAATTCCTACGTAGTGGGACACAAATCTAGAAAGGATTATATCACTGAATGGTTGTGGAAGAGCTCAGTTTGTATGGAGATGTTAATATTTTCAAGGACACTACACTGCTGAAGTGGGCTAGGGGCACAGTGGTAATTACCCAGGAACTGCCGGATCAGGTATGTTACAGAGGGAACTTCAAGGGAAAAGTAATAATTTTGTAATAGCTAGCACTGTCAATACATTGGCAATTTAACATGTTTCTGTGATATTCAGAGGTTTCATTGTCTGAGTAAGATAATAAGGCACCAAAATCAAACAGATGGATTCTTCAGCCAAAGCTACTGCAATATGTTAAGTGTAGATGATGAGGATTCAGGCTGCAGTGTCTGGGAGGAGGAGCATGTAAAGAATAAATAAAGTTTAGAGTTAAAAATCATAGGGGTACCACTCTGCAGCAGAAAGCAATGCGATCTGTCCAGGTGACAAAGTTGTGTGTCTGCAGCAGCAATTGACACATAGCTGCTCCTGTGGTGCATAGTGGTTGTTTGACTAAAGTGACTGTGAGTTAATAAATAAAATACATGTATCTATCTATCTATCTATCTATCTATCTATCTATCTATCTATCTATCTATCTATCTATCTATCTATCTATCTATCTATCTAATATACTATATCTATATATATTAGGGATTTGCATCCAATTCAATTGACTGAAATAACTACAACTTTTTTTTTAAACTTTATTCAGTAACTTATCATTCTCTACTACCCAAGTAAATAATCTGCTGTATATAAATCATTGTGCTTTCTTATGAAAAAGACGTTCTTAGCTGGGGGACAGACAAGAAAAAACACAGTAAGTGTGACAGAGCAGCCAACGCAAAAATTAGTAAAAATTTGGTACACAGTGTTTAAAAATATTTAGCACATTTCTGCATTTAACGCATTGGCCTGATCTAGGTGAAATCTCACTAGTAACTTCTAAAAGAAATCAGAAATGTCAAAATCAGTATTGGTATTATGACAAGATCATTGTTAAAGCCACATGCATAATGACAGTCTGTAGCTCTTACTGAAAAAAAAAGTACATCTTAAGGCTCCTGTATGGTAGTCTAAACCCTTGGTTCTCAACAGGTGGGTCGCGACCCTGTGTTCAGTGGGTCACTGCATGCCTTCCACTTTTCCAGGTAAGAAGCTCCCCAGCCCCTTCCTAGTGCAACACAGTCAGTTCTCGCACCAAGCAGCCATTCAAAATATGCTGCCCAGTGCTGTGTGTCAGCTTAAGGTGGGGTGAGTTGGAGCTATGGCCATGAGGGAGCTCCATCCATTTGTGCATTGCTTACAGCTCCCTTGCATGTCCTGTAGTGACTGGACTGGAGTGAAGTCACATTATGGCCTCCGGCACCTCTACAGGGTATGCAAGGGAGCTGTACAAGCAATGCACATATGGATGAAGGCCAGTCACAGCACAGCAGTCCACACTGGACCCCAGTCTGAGGATCCACTCCAGTTCTCATAAATTAGGGAGACTGGGTGGATCTTCAAAAAAATAAAAAATAAATACATTTTGTTGGGAGTGTGTATGTGAGAATCTGTGGGAGATTGTGTCTGTGGTTGTGTGTGTCTGTCAGTGTTTTTGAGGGCCCATTCACACTAGTACAGTGCATTATTCGCACAGTCCCATGCAATTAATGCACTGCACCACGCAATCGCATCTACTGAGGTGCAATGCATTGCCTTTCATTTAAATGATACCGGAAATGCACCTCCCACCCACAGTTTGATCGTGCACACTGGAATGCATGGTACCGCAATGCCTTGCATTCCATTGCAGTGAGGGTCCTGAGGTTTTACTTTTTTAATTCTTCTGAGGGTACCAAATCCGACTTTATTTATGTTTTACATGCTCCTCCTCCCAGACAGTGCAGCCTACAGTGTGAGGGTTTCTGCAACAGAGGCATTAATATAGATTTTGAAAGCAGTGGGCAAGAATAGGTGGGGCCAGGTGCTGATTGATAACCTAAAGTCTCATGCTGACCCCACTGTAGTGCAAGCAGGTACAGGTACATGCAGGTACTGCTCTAAATTTAGGAGCAGTGCAGAATTGCTGTCACACCATTACAAGAAGCTGGACAAGGTGGACTTTACTAGCAAGCTCAGCATGTATTTGTGGGACTTTGCAGGGGACTAAGGGAAAACTAATGCACATATAATTTAGTAATGCACTCTGGCCTCCGTTTTTAATGGGAGGCCAGAGTACTGCTTTAAAGCCTAAAGAAAAGAAAATTGATCCTGAATCAAAGATGAAGGTTACTACTGGTATTTCCCATTCTGCATGCTAGTTATCTTGACTGTCATGCTAACCGTCTTACTTTACTTACTTTACAGGTACTTGCAGTGACTTGTAAACAAACCTGCAGATAAGAACCTGGTGTCTATGAGACTGCACAGTGAACACCTGCATGACTGTTGTAACAGGAAAAAAAAGGTAAAACAAAGAAAATTATGTATGAGCAAAACTGAGAGCTTCTATTTCCCCCAAATTTCTGCAAAAACTGAGAGTGTTCAGTAACATTTTGTAATGTTGGTGAAATGCATTTATAGGAAAGGTGAAGTCAATATGGCCATTGAAGAATTTAGGTGTGCAATTGGCTTTAAATGGCTCCAAAGGATTACATAAACTCCCTTTAACTCATGGAGCTGTTCTTGTGCCAAAAAATGGCCTCTCTTTATCCTCATTATTTTATAATTTTTTCATTAAAGAAAGGAAAAACACATACCATGAAAAATGAAAAATGATTGACAGTGCTCAAAAATGTTCAACTACACAAAAGAGAAAAAAAAATAATACAGCTAATTCTAAATACAATAAACTAAACTACCCTCCATACACCACACCCTCTATATAAAAAAGTAGATTTTATCTAAGCAAATTTTCCATAAGCAGCTCAATGTGCAAAATCACTCCTCTTATCCCAAATAAAAAAGGAGGGTGTTAGTACATTGTCTGTCTGACTGTAGATTTACTTTGGTGGTTTCAATTGGGCTTTACACCCCATTCACACCATCATGTAGCAGGAACGTGTATCATGGTGATGCACGTTTCTGCCCATTTGAGGGCATTTGTTTCCTGTGTTTGCTGTGCATCCCCATTGATTTCAATCTGCTACAGGTAACCCAGACTTTTTTCCCATGTGTGTGTGCGTTTTAGCCCACATTGATGTGCGGGGAAAAAAGTGTGTTTGCTCAACTGCATTTGGGGTGCCATTAACATGTTATGGCACCGTGACACATTGTGTGCTTTTTACATGTTCCGTGAATGCATGGCGAAACATGTGCATGACTCGCAGTTTGCCACAGATTCATAGAATGCTTAGATGTGACCGGGGACTTAAAGAAAACAAAGTCTGCACTACTACAGCCGATCTCCAGGAATGAAAGAAAATACCCTTGTAGTGCCCCCTACCTGCACTGCAAGTGTTAAATGCTAATTTTTGCATGGGGTAGAAGAATAAGGTGTAATACTTACCTTGGAGGGATGGAGGGAGCCTGCCAGAGTGGGTATTATACCTTATTCCTCTGCGCCTAGGCAAAAACAAGCATTTCATTTTTTTTTCAACTTCCGGATTTTAGTTTAATTTAAAATTTGGATAGACAACTTAAAAAAAAGTTATTCCGTTGAAAATTAATGTCACATTAAAATAAGTGTAATTAGCAAGACCGAAAACTCCTTTATTCATGGCATGGTTAATAGTGTTGCCATGTGCCATCAGAAACACCATTAAAAATGCTATTATTTAACATCAAGTGAAACCATAAACAGGATATAAATACTGGACATAACACATAAAAGGAAACCAAACTGGTAATGGTTCTTTAATCAGATGATTAGGTAAACACATGAGTCCTAGATTTATTTTTAAACATTTTTAGAGAGGACCAGATGAGACAGAGATTTTTAAGAGCAATATTATTTCAAAGACATTGTAGGAAGTGCCAGCATCACTGAGATGAATGAGTGGGAGTAAAGGGATTCTGGAATCCTTTCAAAAAGCTAGGACCTTGATCATGTAGGGCTCTAAATATGAACAGCCAGTTCTGAAAGAATTATGCCATTTTACATAGAACTGGGGTAGAAAATGGAAAACAGGTGTCTTGTGGCAGAACCAGCTCTGGTTAGTTAACATACTGAAAGCTGCTTTTATGAGTGAGTGCCAGTGCAGATACATATCCAGATACAATAGGAAAAGCTCAGCGTAGAATCTAGGTGCCACAGTACAAGGCTAGAATAGAAATATGTTCTGGAGCAGTAAGTGAGTGCTAAATTCATAAACACATGCCCTTAATGGAAAGTGTATTATAATTTGATTTTGCAACGATCAGCCTTTAAAATATGTTAAATATGTATGATCCATGCATCATAAAAGTTTTCCAGAATGTCAGAAAAGATGTAAAAAAAAGTTATGTAAATCACAGAATATTAAATGAGCCATTTCAAGGTAAGGCAAACCAAACACAGAGTCAACAGTAAACCCATCAAATATGTTTAGCTAATACAAAGTATTAGTTAATCAAAGTATTGAAAGTGTAGCAATGTGCTCCCTTATTAGGTAGTATTCCCATTTAAAAAAAAGAAAACATAATCCAGTTGCAAGTAACCCTATTACAGATTACAAGTTTATAGTTTATTGAGCATCTATTAAAGTATATCAAAAGACAATTGTTTTTTGATAGAGTAGGGGAGTATTTAAACCGCTGTATTCCACCAGGAAGATTTCCCTTCACTCCTTGTCTTGTAGGCTCAACATGAAGCAATGGGCTATCTTTCCAACGTGAGGGAAATCAGCTCTTAGAGAGTTATCCCCCCATTGGAAGATTTCCTCTATATTCCTGTTTTGATGGCAACTCTAAATTTTGAATTTACCCTCACTTTCATACCTAGGGATATTGGTGATCAGGACAATTAGAGATGGTGAATCTCTCTAAGGGGAATACAGACAGCAATAGAAACCAGACAGGGTTCAGACCTCTCACCACTCTATCCAAATCTAAAAAAAGTTTTGCATTTAGCTATGCTTTGATGCAACTTCATCATGGCAGAAAGAAATCTACTGTCAGGTAAGTGCAGGTGCCTGAAAATACCTTCAGCAGTCGCCCCACCATTTTGCTTAAAGTGGTATAAACTCTCAATCTTGTTTTCAATAATGAGTCCAGATCAAAAATCGATTACCTAGCAAAGAATTTGTTTGAATTTTTGCCCAAGCAATTACAGTCATCATCTTTCTGAACAGCTGGCTTCAACTTTCTAAGCTCAGCTTCCCTGAACTTCCTGTCGAGTACCAGATCACAACGGACAAAGTATTCTCCAGCAACCTTCCATTCGTCAGCTGGGGGGCAGGAACAGTGGGGAGCAGTGGAGTGAAGGGAGTGACTTGCCTTGCTGTGAGTTTGTGAAGACAGTTTACTAGCAAACACAAGGGTGGCTCCATAGGACACTGCGAGTGAAAGGAGCCACCATAATACAGGCTATTAGGACCAGTGCACAGAGGAGCGGCTGGATTTTCAGGAAACTAAAACTTTTAAACAACAAGAAGCAGCATCCATTGTAAGTGATTTAAAGTGACATTAAAGGATAACCCCCCCCCCCCCCATGCTAGTGTAAGGACTTACCTTAAATGAGGCCTCTTGATCCAATAATCATCTTCTTTCTTGTAGTTTTCAGCAGTCCCTCCAGCGCTGGTGCCGGACTCTGATCCAGCCTTGACTACTGTGTGGTCTGTGTCCCTCGGAGTCTATGCGGGCACACGCTGCCAGGCTGCCTACATTGACTTACCTCGTGTCTCTCCTTGTCTCCCGGCCTAAGATCTGTACTGCGCATGCACTTGCCCTATCATCGTTTGCGGCCGCCCAAGACCTTTCAGAGGACGGGAGCGCGTGGTGGAGACACAGGTAAGTTTTAACCTTTTCCTCTGAAATGCATTCAGTGTTATTTATTTATTATTGGTATTTATATAGCGCCGACAATTTACTCAGCACTTTACATTAGCTGTTTTCTTAGTTTGCTGAGTTAACAGAAAATAATAGTACAGCACTAAATCTGAAGCCTGTATTTAGCTACAGGAAGGCAAGAAAAGCATCTAAAAAAAATAAAAGACTTTACATTTCAACTTACCGGTAGATATATTTTGAGCAAAGATGTCTTGCAGATTCTGAAATTCACTGAAAGTGTTACGGTGTTTCATGTTGGCAATAAAAGGCTCAGTGTAATAAATGAACAAAAATAAATAAGTTTACATTTTATTGGGTGTAAATCTCCTAAAGTACTGTTGTTCAGAAAGAGCATAAAGGTTGTAGAGTGTATACTACTTCTGAAAATACTGCTCCTGCTGTTTTCATTCTTTAACTACAGTCATTTGTTTTCCTGCTCCCCTGGCCTTCTGCATGCAAGTACACGTGGATATGGGCCAAATTCCACCTGTGGTCATTTGGAATTGATGACAGGTGCTTTTTTCCCAAACATGGTAAAACATCTGAAATACACTACAGAGGGGGAAATCTTTGTGACAAATCTGGATTCCGGAAAGAAGAGGGATAATCATGAAACCAACAAGAGACTAACTGCCTTGAATTCCTGTGTTTGCTATTAGCAGATGTACCAAGGTAAATGCTTAAACTTCAGAGGTGTTATCTTTTGGGGATCTTTTCCAGAATTCTATTTTAAATCTGAACAGCTGTTGTTTAACTACATCAACCCACAATTCACAATTTAGCTGTAGCTTAAGGCCAAAAAGGTACGTTTATTGCATGTCTTTTCTGCATTTTTTTTCTTTTGTTCGATTGGGTTTTCTAAATGGAAATAATTTTGTTTTTTCATATCATAATAAGAAACGGAAAACGAATAGAAGCATGACAAGAGAAAATGAATCGTTTGTGAATGTTAAAATAAACACACTTGTCTTTTGGGAGCTCTGGGTAATTGTATAATATAGACACATCGGAGTTTGCAAGTAAGTTTTGAGTTTAACTTAACATATGGTAAATGTGAATTTGCTTCACTTTTACTGGAGTAGAATTATTCCTAGGGTGCTATACTTTATTGTGTCTAGATTCTATTATGGATCACTATATATCAGTACCCCCTGTAAGTAAATATAGGGGTCTATTCACGAAGCTGCCGAGGGCAGCCGAGTGAATGACCGATCTGAAGTGAAGTGAGCCGAACACTGTTCGGCTATTCACTTCAGGCTGGTACGGCTAATTTCAGCCGTACATCGGCTTGCTTCATGTGGCTTCGGGTCGGCCGAACATGCTGAGCATGTTCGGCCGACCCGAAGCCACATGAAGCAAGCCGATGTACGGCTGATTTCAGCCGATGTACGGCTGATTTCAGCCGATGTACGGCTGATTTCAGCCGATGTACGGCTGATTTCAGCCGATGTACGGCTGATTTCAGCCGATGTACGGCTGATTTCAGCCGATGTACGGCTGATTTCAGCCGATGTACGGCTGATTTCAGCCGATGTACGGCTGATTTCAGCCGATGTACGGCTGATTTCAGCCGATGTACGGCTGATTTCAGCCGATGTACGGCTGATTTCAGCCGATGTACGGCTGATTTCAGCCGATGTACGGCTGATTTCAGCCGATGTACGGCTGATTTCAGCCGATGTACGGCTGATTTCAGCCGATGTACGGCTGATTTCAGCCGATGTACGGCTGATTTCAGCCGATGTACGGCTGATTTCAGCCGATGTACGGCTGATTTCAGCCGATGTACGGCTGATTTCAGCCGATGTACGGCTGATTTCAGCCGATGTACGGCTGATTTCAGCCGATGTACGGCTGATTTCAGCCGATGTACGGCTGATTTCAGCCGATGTACGGCTGATTTCAGCCGATGTACGGCTGATTTCAGCCGATGTACGGCTGATTTCAGCCGATGTACGGCTGATTTCAGCCGATGTACGGCTGATTTCAGCCGATGTACGGCTGATTTCAGCCGATGTACGGCTGATTTCAGCCGATGTACGGCTGATTTCAGCCGATGTACGGCTGATTTCAGCCGATGTACGGCTGATTTCAGCCGATGTACGGCTGATTTCAGCCGATGTACGGCTGATTTCAGCCGATGTACGGCTGATTTCAGCCGATGTACGGCTGATTTCAGCCGATGTACGGCTGATTTCAGCCGATGTACGGCTGATTTCAGCCGATGTACGGCTGATTTCAGCCGATGTACGGCTGATTTCAGCCGATGTACGGCTGATTTCAGCCGATGTACGGCTGATTTCAGCCGATGTACGGCTGATTTCAGCCGATGTACGGCTGATTTCAGCCGATGTACGGCTGATTTCAGCCGATGTACGGCTGATTTCAGCCGATGTACGGCTGATTTCAGCCGATGTACGGCTGATTTCAGCCGATGTACGGCTGAAATTAGCCGTACCAGCCTGAAGTGAATAGCCGAACAGTGTTCGGCTCACTTCACTTCAGATCGGTCATTCACTCGGCTGCCCTCGGCAGCTTCGTGAATAGACCCCATAGTGTCACCAAAGGTGAATGGAAACCAAAAAGATACCATAAGGCTTATTTATGTTTTAACATACAGATTCTTTGTACAAGTCCCTGATGTATTTTTGATAGATCCATTCAAAGCAAGCATAACAGACATAGCGTGTCATGCTCAGAAATCTTTAACACTAATGAAAACTTTTGTACAGTGCTGCTCCTGAATGCACTTCACTGAAAAAGGTGCTGCTTACTTGCATTGACACTGGAACAGCAGTGTAGATCTGTGGCTTGCCACTGTGCAGCACTGAATCCATCAAAGCTGAACTAAACCCGTCTATCCTTCTTGCAGCTGAAGACAGTGTAAGTTTAGCCTCTTTTTAGCTCTGCATTTCATTGAGGCTGTGCACCTGACCAGTTATGACACCAGCCATTTGAGGCCTTGTCTCTAACCCGTCCCGTAGTTTTCTGCAGTCAGCTGTAGTGGGTGGGGCCTGCTGTTTTTTCCCAACAGTTTTGCTCTGAATGCTATTTGGAATAGATCACTATCCCTGAAAACATAATAGATGCATCCAGGGACAGTGATCTATTCCAAACCACATGTAATTATATTACATAGGATTACATGTAGACTGCCTCTTACAGATGTGTCAGTTGCCACCCCCTCATTTACTAGAATAGGTGACATTTGCCGCATCTAAATGGGAGACTTGCGATTCCTGTGGCAGCAATCCGTAGGTTCCTGCCACAGGTATCCCAAATCACATAGTTTGAATAGGGGCTTAGTCTCTTCTGCCATTAAAGTTTCTTGCTGCTTTTCAGCAATTTGCTTTTTTCCCGCGTAGCTCAGTGCACAGGCTCAGCATGAAACAACTCCCATGCGCTTACACTATGTAATCGGGCCCGGCCAACAAGCACCTGAAAAAGCAGAAGCTTTAAGAAGACCTGTTTGAAAAGGAAGCACCAGCGAGGGAGGAGCTCAGTGCTGGAGGGGATTGCTTTGGCAGGTAAGGCTATCCTAACATGCTAATATGTTGTGCATGCTAACACATTAAGTCTAAAATCTCGAGGGATTCCTTGTTTTTTTTTACACCCCTTACTTTAGTTTAGTTTTAAAACAAAAAAACAAACAAACAAACAAAACACAAAAAACTAGCGATGTCCCGATACCACTGTTTCGGGACCAAGTACAAGTACTTCCCCTCATGTACTTGCCGATACCAATTACCGATACTTTTTTTTAAAGGGACAGGTGACTTTAAATGATCCATAGTACGACTACATGTTATGTACTATGGATCATGATTTAACCTATTCATGTTAGCAGGGGAGAATTGTAAATCTATTGCTGTAATGTAGTGGAGGTGTGTGCTGTATATATTTACTACATATACAGTACACACGTCCAGTACACTATAGCAATAGATTTACAGCCCTGTCCCAGCTTCCCTCACTCACAGTTTCACTCCGATCCCTGTTGCCTCACGCGCTGCCTATCGTAGTCGGCACTGGGCAGGATCGCTGCATCGCGTCTTGGTGCTCAGCTTGTGGGAGGTGCTGACAATTCTGCCTCGCTAACATGAATAGGTTAAATCGTGATCCATAGTACATATGCAGCGCACACGTCCAGTACACTGCAGTAATAGAGTCCCCTGCTAACATGAATGGGTTAAATCATGATTCATAGTACATAATAGCACATAACATGTAGTTGTACTATGGATCATTTAACCCATTCAGATTAGCAGTGCAGAATTGTAAATCTACTGCTGCAGTGCATTCTATATGTACTGTACAGTACATATAGATAGACACCAGTTCTAGCGTCACATCTCCACCTTCATCTACGTGTGGTCATTTATAAAAATGTACTGTCGCAGTGTCATCATGGGGTGCCTTTTGTGAATATTCACATGACATCAGTGCTTGTCTAACTATAAGAAGAGAACAAAGATTAGATTACGTCACAGTACAGGTAAACACATACTAAGCCTTCAAAAGATACAAAAATGGTGGTATCTGGAGTTGGTCTTTAATAAAATGTACAAAATAGTAAGTAGTTGTAGAAAGAAATAGAAAAAATAACAATGTCAAATGTATCATAGGTTCCAAATGGTTAACATTAATTAAATAAAAAGTAGAAAGGTTTCACCATATATAGCCCTGACTAAGATGTCAAAATTATTTAATTAGTGTTTCATTTTGCATTTTGTCAAAAGTAAATGTCAGGAGGCTTTGCCACCACTTCTCTTATCTCTCTTTCAGTCCGTCTGTGAAGTGCAAAAAAACGCAACTGCCAAAATAACCATGAATGAATAATTTATAGATGACTGATGCATCCGGAATGTTGTTCCAGGCATAAAACAGTGGGATATCCATAATCAAAAGAAGTTGGATTAATTTAGCTTTATTTTACAGATGATATTTTTATCTAAATATTACAGCAATTGCAGTCTGGCCAGGAGAACTTTTCTTTTCTTTGTGGATTCAGTGATTTTAGGTTTCCTTAGAATGTAATATATTCGTGGTATTGTTCCATTATTTTTTTAAATATAACTAAATGAAACAACGTTTAACTGGATAGGCAAAATAAACAAATCTAGTGTACTTTGTAGATATGTAAAACTGAAATATTAATAATTAATTTATTTACTTGTTTACAGATGCAATATTTTCTTTTAGCATCAATGGCATAGATGATATAAGTGCAAACTTTCCCTACAAGCACACCATTCTCCTTTACAGATTAAATAAACATAACTAGCCTCCCTAGAAATAAAGACAAGTCAGATCTCATAGATCTCAAAAACGATTCATTTCCTTTTGTTTTTATATTCTTTCAAAAATAAAAACAATAAAAAGCTTATAGGGATTCTAGCCTTCCCATACTCCAATAAAAAAATAAAAAAAAATGCTGTGTTACATTTGGAAATGTACCCTCACTTTCTGTTGCCATAAGGATAGGACATAAAAGGAAATCTTTCTAACAGAACTCCAGGTAGCAGTAAAAACCTAATAGCTCTAAACCTTACCCACTCTGTCCTAAAGTAAGAAAAAAGCTTTTGGCTGGACATTGACTTTAATATTCAAAGTTAAAGGGAATCTGTCCTAAAGCTTCTGAATGTAGCACCCTACACTACCCCTAGCGTATATACTAAAGATGGCCATACACTAATAACTAACCTATTTGTCCATCCATGCTAAACAGAATGGATGGAGGAATCCCCCCTGCTGGGCTATTGTATTCTAACAGAATATCCAAGCTGTGACTGTATCTGATTGGCAATTTTTGGCCTGGCTCCTTCAACAAAGCTAAAATGAGTGTTCGACTTTTGTCAGGCCGGCAGGGCCACCCACTGTTAGAATCTCAACAGGAATCAAATGTAATTCTAACAGTGTATGGTAAGCTTAATACTGTTGAATCTTCTCACTTACAAATAAGTTGAACTTGTAATTGGCAGGAAATTTAGAGAATAGTCCCATTCATAAGAGGTTTTGTATATTTTACTTCAGAACAAAATATCTTAAAGTTTTATAAGGGATCTATTTCTTCTCCCTGTGCTTGCATGGGTTTCCTCCAGGTTCTCTTGTTTCCTCCCACACTTCAAAGACAATGCTGGTAGTTTAATTGGCTCCTGTATTAAAATGGCCGTAGTATGTATGCTTGTATGTAAATGAGATAGGGATCTTAGATTATAAGCTACTTGAGAGCAGGGAGTGATGTTAATGTACAGTATGTAAAGTGCTATATAAATTGTTAGCACTATATACATGCCTGGAATTAATAAATAAATAAATACAATGCATACAACACTTGTTCCTGTACCGTACCAAATCATATATGAAGTGCCAAGCAAGAAGAGATATTCTGCGACTTCTGTCTTCTATGTTCACGGATCACAGTGCCAATCCACACCGCCGTGCTCTTAATTCAAGAAACTGCACTCACCAGATGTATAGGGCTACCCTGTATAGTATAAGCCACATGATCTTTGGGTGTATATCACTTCGATCATACATCTCCTCCACTCCTCCTGTATCCTCCAGATTATTAGGCAATTCCAATCCTTCTGATTCCAGATTTAATCCTAGATACACTCATAGGAAAAAATAAATACCTCCCATTGTGTAGTATTTAGCGTAAACTTTATTAAAAAGCTTCAATTCGCTCTTACAAACAAGCGCAGTAAATCCACTTTTCTTTGTAATCATAAAAAGCCAGCAGTGCCCATGTAACAGGAAACGTTTGTATGCCCCGCCTCTTAACGTGTTTCATCACATGACTTCTTCCAAGGGTCAGCATGCAAGTCCATTCTTCTTAGCATCTACTATTTATGAAAATGAAAGGTGCTTAGTGAATATCTATAGCCATAAAAGTCGTAAATAAAATTGTCAAACTTATGTGGAGCCCAGGAGAGAGAATGGTCATGAAGGATTGATGCATCTAAAATAGCAACTACAGACCACAATCTGCTTTGATACTTCTTTAACTCTAGCCAAAACTTTTTTTTAAAGAGTGAGAGAGGGTTAGAACCTTTGTTAGGGAAACCTGTTACGAAATCATCACCAGACAAGAAGTAAGGGAAAATTTGCAATGCAATTTTTATTTACCTTACATCACATTATAACATGATTGCAGCAAAATGGAAGAAAAAATGATGCCACCAAAAACGCAAAAGGTTTTGCCATCCATGGGGAACAGGAAGTGAAAATGCAATGTAATGTCACACAAGTGAGTGACCATTACATAACCAATTATGTATTTTTACCTTTTCCAGTTGCTCTCTCTGTTTATAATAGTGAGGACATTTGTTTAGGGATGGTGTATTCCCTAATAAGAATTAAATGTGGAGGATGAATGAATAAAGTAATACTTTTAAATGGTTCGTGGCTTAGATAAGCATATTACCTGAATGTCACAGCTCCTTTTCTAAACTGAGTTCTACCAGCAAGCACCAGTAGGCAAAATTGTCAGCGTAAATGAAATTAGTAAAACACGAACTATAGTGGGGTAGACTCCAGTTTTCTGTTTAAATGTAGTTAGAATTTTAAATAACTTCCTCAACCAACAAGACTTTAATAGAAGACTCAGAAGCACAACAGCAATATGTCAACAGCGTCTCAAGTAAACATGTTTTGTTCAAGTAAGGGGGTGATCCTGATGCAAAGCTTCATATCTTTAACATTGGCAGAATAGGCTGAGTCACAGTGACTTACATAATATGCTGGCCTAGTCACTGGTACAAAGCTCAGGAAGTCTTTTACCAGAATACTTCCCATGTGTTATAGATTTGAAACCCTTGCACACACCATTTATGATCTCTCATCACAAGGGCTCCCCTCCCCACTAAGGATGAAGTTGGCTTTTCTGTTGACCATGAGTTTGACCCAGACTCAAATCATTGACAGTTTGGAAAAACAGAAAACTAATTTGTCCATTTGCTGCTAAAGCAACCAATTATCAATAATTCACTTCCTGGCATTTGAACTGTGGTCATGCAGCTTAGAAAGGCCAATAATGGGGATTTTCTTATGTGTCAGGGTTTTCAGCAAACTTTTGTCAGTGTGTGTGGAGACTTGGAAAAGATAGGGACAGTTGTTTGCAGGTTGAGATAGATGTTATACAGTGCTGCAAACCTGTACAAGTACTATAATATGCTGTATTGTGCTACATATTATATTGAATTGTTCCTGACACAGGCAAATCTTACCCTTGCCCTAGGGTCATTTTTTGTTGGGTGTGGGGTCAGCAGCATGAACTTGTTTCTAACACAGGCAAAGCTGCTCTTTGTCTGCGGCACATCACTGCATATTAGTGAGATACACTATAGCACACCAAATAACCACATTGTTAAGTGCACCAAAGCACCATATCCTCAATTCCCCAATTGCCATTACTGCTAATAAAGTCAGACATCCCCTGTATTTATCATGTCTGTGAGGCCTAAAGGGAGAGGACAAGGTTCTTTACATGACTGGTAGTGGCTCCTAATTTAGGACGCTTGTATCATCTCATCACCGTTCAAAGAGGCAAAAGAATGGTGAGCCGTAACAAGGGTGGGGATTAGTGTCACGCACCCCATGGCATTCCTGCTGTAGCACACACTGTTTTGTGTAATAGAGAGGTTTGGGGTGCTGGAGGAGGAAAAGGGTGAGGAGGAGATAGGGCAGGTTTGCAGGTTTCCAGGGTTACATTTTAGCCCGCCAAAGCCCCAGGTGTTTTACCTCTACTGTTGTCCTCAGGGACACTGAGGATTTGGGGTCCTCTGCAGCAGGACATTTGTGGTGAATCGGCTCATTCATGCAGAGGTGCCTGTGACGGACCCTAGGAATGGGGCAATGAACCATAACTGTTTGGCTACCCTTTTGCATTTGTGCATTTTTGGGATGAAAAGCTGCATGCTGTGTGAAGGATTGCCCACTTGTTCTGGCAAAATACAGAACAGGGAAGGGGTTCAAAAAAGTCACAACTCCTTTAAATAAGGGGATGCCTTAGACCTGGCACACCTGTACAATATACTCGAGCAAAAGTAGTAAGTAAAAAAAAAAAAACATTTGCAGCTAAATGAAGAATTAATTCCCTTGTATATTTCAGGAGGTGGGGAAGCACCCAAAAAAACAAGGAAATAAAATGGGAGCCCCGCAAAAAATCCATACCAGACCCTTATCCTTGATCCCATGCCCTTTGTTGGACGATGACTTGCATATTAGCCTTGAAAATGGCTAGAATTTAATATTAAGATCCATCCCCTATTAAATTCAGTACAGTTTGGATTGAAGTTCACAATTTCCAAATTTTACAATAAGTCCAGCGAATCAAACCTAATTGATTCACTCATCCCTAGTCCCTACAATGCTGAGGTATGAATGGCTGCATTGCTGCATGTCCACTGACAATGTAGCTGACATTACCACCACACCATTGCAGGGAAAACCATATTGTGCCACTTCCTGTTAAAGGTTAACAATAGACGTGGGATCAACTCCACACTACTTGCCATATTCTAAACCCCTGCTCCCTCACAAGCACCCAAATGAAAACAAGCATTATACTAACTCTGTCATTCACATTGAAAGCCTAACTATATGCTGAAAAAGCAGAACAATCTATAGAGCCCCTTTTCATTTATGCATGTGTTCACTATAGGTGGGCCCTTAATGAGACTGAATGTAAAATAATATCTGGCCTACTTTACATAGTTACATAGTATTTGAGGTTGAATAAAGACATTAGTCCATCAAGTCCAACCTATTAGGATCTCATTCTAGGAGTACCCGTACCCCTGTATATTACGGTCCCTTAAGAAATCGTCCAAAAGTTTCTTGAACAATTCCACATTATTTGCTGAAATCACCGCCTGTGGCAGTGAGTTCCAGACCCTAACTGATCTTACTGTGAAGAACCCCTTTCGCCCCTTGTGCTGGAATTTTTTTTCCACCAATTTAAGGTGATGGCCTCTAGTTTTTGTAACGGAGTTAATTTTAAACAGTTTATCGCTAATGTTGCTACCACCATTAAACATTTTGTACATGGAAATCATATCCCCCCTTAATCTCCTCACCTCTAATGTGAACATGTTTAAATTTAGTAGCCTCGTCTCGTAGCTCTGGTCCTCCATACCCCTAATTAGTTTGGTTGCCCTTCGCTGGACTTTTTCCAACTCAAGGACATCTTTTCTTAGTACTGGTGACCAGAACTGGACCGCGTACTCCAGATGAGGTCGAACCAATGATCTATAAAGTGGCAAAATTATAGACTTGTCTCTGCAATACATCCCCTTTTTAATACAGGACAAGACCCTGCTAGCTTTGTTTACAGCAGCCTGGCACTGCAAACTACCTTTCAGTTTGTGGTCTACAATGACCCCCAAATCCTTCTCCATTTCTGACTTCCCCAGCGGCATACCCATAATTGTATAACCCATTTGTTTATTTTTAATTCCAAAGTGCATTACTTTGCATTTATCGACACTTTCAGCCAAGGAAATGTACAGTGCACTTACATTTGTATGTTATGGTGCAGTCAAGGGCAGATGTGTTTCTTTACTCTGTAGATGTGTGTACAGCGCCATTCAGAATGAACTGCAATGTGCCTACATTGCTCATTGTAGTGCATATGTGTAACAGTGTGAAGGGGCCCTTAATATTCTGCAAGTTGCTTTCTCCCACATCAATTAACAGACTTTCTTTGTGTTAGCCTTATTTGTCCCCAATTCTTTTCTCAGAAACAACACTATCTGGTTGAATATTTGATATTTTATTAGCCTTCTTGTCCACATCTCTGACTTGCAGATAAATGTGCTGTAAAATGACAGAAGGTACAGGTATCCTACCTGCATATCTAGTTTTCTAAACAAATGTATTCTTGTACCTAACTGCACTATTTAGGAAATGAAATAAATATCTTTGAACATTGTCATGGAGCAGACCATAAGCTTTAAATCCTATCACTTTCTAAGATAGCATCCTTATAATAAAAATATATCTAGAATACTGGCTTTCATCAATTACAACGGTATGTAGCAAAAATGTAAACATTATTTTTTCTATATAGAGAAGGCTGTAACATATGGAGATATGTAATTTTTTTCAGTTGCATTATTTCAATTAATTTTATATAAACATCCCATTTCCTATACACTAAAATGTATGGCCATTTCAAAGTCAGGGGAGTAAAATTGAATTCTTAATACTTAACCTTAAACTTGTCTGCAGAAAGATGGTCAATTTAACGCTCTACAGCAAAATGAAGGCATGACAACGTAGATGCACAACCAACTCTCAAATTTAACTGAACAAACTATTAGAAAATGTATTAACTGCTTAGAAAAAATCCACCTGTTAATCCTATATGGCAGAGAAATATCTAAATAAAACTGCGTGTTACCTGGATGTTTTATACAGTGTGAAGCAAGAATTTGTAATTTGTCTGACTCAATCAAATAATCATTGTTTCCCTGTGCAGCCACATTGCAAATAATAATCTCAGACCTCCAATGGGCTCTAAGACTCCAAAACCATGCTATGCTATCAGCAGTAACATGGTTAGCTAACTGCTGTGACTAAATGGATATTGTGAATCACTGCAGGCAATGGATGAAAAGTGATGCCCTCCCAGCACACAATGCTTCTGTGCAGAATTGGTCAAAACAACACAACTTCACAGACAGAGCAGCAGAAGGCACTGGCTCCTCTCTCTATTACCTGGAGCAATATGTGCAGAGAGGGGAGATAATGAAGTACTTGACTAATTCAGTGTGATCCAGCTGACTAAGCCAGGGGGCTTTGCAGAGCATGCAAAGCTACAGAACCCAGTGTTATCCATTTCCCCCTGGTACCTGCACAGCCAAAACAAAGAGCAACCGAGATCAAAAACTGAGAAACGTCAATAGAATAGAAAGCACAGGCAACAGCCCTTTATGCTATTGCTCCTAAAATATGATATGATATCACCCCGAATTTTAGATCAGTTTTTACTACTATGCCAATCTGTTGGAAAGTGTGATAAAAAATAAAACTCTGTATTTCAACTATACGTGCATCCTTTTTTTGGCCCGTGTACTTGAGTTCACTAAATTACTGAGCCATTGTGGCGTTGAGTCTTTATGCTCAGATTAGATTAGATTAGATTGGCTTTGAATACCTAATCACCTAGTCACCTGCAGCAAACACAGCAGCTGTACACTCAGCACCTCTAAGCCAACTTCTAAACAAGAGCGATCTGAAATAATGAGACTGGTTAGAAATTTTAGCTAAATAAAATATAAAATCAGCATTTTGCCTGAGGGATATTACATGATTAGGCGACCCTCTTCAAACTTTCTACGCATTGTGCTTTTGTGTGTTAGGGATGAACTTCGGGTTTGTGACAAATCCTGCATGTATTGAGGTCCACGAACCCAGTGAACAAATGCAGGAATTCACTCGAGAGAATCCGTTGTAACCATAATGCACTGCCTGGTCTTTATATTTAGGTCAGCTGGTTTAGAAGCACCAATATGGGGGCTTTTTTTTTTATATAAGTCAGACCCCTCACTATAAAAGGGTGAGGTAACAGCAGATATATTGACAATCTGCTTTACCTGTAATAGGGAAAGTATAGGGAATGCAGCTATTTAAAATTTTGTGTAGCTTTGGTCGGGTTTTGGTAGGTCTGTTAGAGTAATTGTAAACCCCTACTGAATGTCCTGTAGGTAGCACATTTCTGTATCTTGGAGAATTTAGGTCTCGTTCACACCTATGCGTATTGCATATGCGCGTCTGTTGCACGTTTTTTTACCGCGATTCGCGGTAAAAAAGTCGCGCGACAAACGCGCGTTTCCGAAGGCTACTTGGCTGTATCCCAATGGAAACGCGCAACAAAGCGGCCCAAAGTAGTACATGTACCTTTTCATGCGTGGGCCGTTTTGTAGCGTGTTAAGGATGGGCGGAAATACGTCAAGGTGGGAACGAGACAATTGAATACAATGGGATTTATATTTTTGAGCGTTTTGTAGAGCGTTAGTCGAGCGTAGAACGCGTTACAAAACGTTCAGGTGTGAACGAGGGCTTAGGGGTGGGGGAGTTTTTTAAACCTTTTTCATCCTTTCTTACATCCTAAAGGTGGCCATACACTTTACAACCATCGCAAGTCCTTAGTCTTGCGATGGTTGTAAAGTAATTAAAAAAACGTACAATCTGCCCATCTTGGACAGGCAGATCGTACTTCCGATGACTGCAATGCTGAACGGGCAGTGTGCGCGTGCGCACACTGGCCCGTGCGGCATTGATCTTACGATCATGCTAAAAACCAGCCGAAAATCGTACGATTCTCGGCTGGTTTTCTAGCATGCTCCCTAGACAAAAGACGTGCGACCGTACAGTAAAAACGGGTGCACGCCTGCCATACACTTTGTGATTATCGTACAATCGCGGGATTTCCTGCGATTATCGTGCGATAATCGCACAGTGTATGGGCACCTTAATGCTGCTGATAACCTGCAGTTTCTTTACAGCCTGTCCATGTCCACATGCACTACACTGATAACAGATTGCTAGTGTTTTTTCAAAGAGCATATATTTTCTTATTGTTGCTGGCTGCAATCATTTTTTTACAGGCCTTTTTCAACGGAAAAATGGAAGATCTATTCTATTGGCCCTGGCTTTCCATGCATTTGTTTCTGCTGGAATATCTGGGCAGTGGAAGTCTCATGAGACTATGCCCTACATGAGGCTGCAGTTTTATTATTGTGGGATTTTGGGCATCCAGCTAGCCAAAAGGGCAGCGTTGAGGCACAAGTCCTTGATCTGATTTGTTTGTTAAAAGTCAGCTTCTCAGTCACAAAACCCTCCCCATCCCTATTCTCCTCACAGTGCTGAAGGCCCTCTCTTACATGACATATGTAGCAGGGTAGGCTTGTACCTCAAGTGCATAATGGGTCAATACAACCGTGTCTAGGGTGAAAAACACATAAGAGGGGGAGCTCCCACCAAGGGATTCTAGTGTGCACATCTAGAATAACTAAGAGGTCTATTCACTAAGCTGCCGTAGGCAGCCGAGTGAATGACCGACCTAAAGCGAAGTGAGCCGACCGCTGTTCGACTATTCACTTCAGGCTGGTACGGCTGATTTTAGCCGTATGTTGGCTGAAATCAGCTGTACATCGGGTGGCTTCGGGTCGGCCGAACATGCAGTTCGACTCAGCCGATCCAACATCTGGATCGGCTAAGCTGAACCTCCGGCAGGCTACTCGCTGCTGTTCGGTCTATTCTTATAGATGCCGAACAGCAGTGAGTGGCATTCGGCTTGGCTGTTCTGCTCGGTCCTTCTGTGGGACCGAGCAGAACAGAAACACTGATTTGTCTTTTTTTTTCTTTATTCTGAAACGGAGCCGTGTCAGAATAGAAAAAAAAATGTTTGGCCATAGGAATGCATTGCTAGATTCCTATTGGCTATTTCAATTTGCAATAGCCAATAGCAAACTAGCTATTGTACCCACCCTCTGCTGCTGTCAATCAGTAGTGGTGGACCTGATGGAGAACTGCAGCAGAGGGCGGGTGCAATGCTAGTTTACTATTGGCTACTGTAAATTGAAATAGCCAATAGGAATCTAGCAATGCATTCCTATGGCCAAATTTTTATTTTGTTTCTATTCTGACACGGCTCCGTGTCAGAATAAAGAAAAAAAAAGAAAAAGCAGTGTATCTCTCCTTTGGAGGTCGGGAGCGGGAGACTCCCGGAGCGCCCGGGAGAGTTTGCTGTCTGGAGATCAATGTCCCTGGTTAGCTAGTAACCAGGTACGCTGATCTCTCTGCAAGTGGCCGGATCACGGCTGGCTCCGCCCAGCTGTCAGAAGCAGGCTGTCGGCCGTCCAATGGCCGGCCGCTCGGCCAGCTTCTGCTTTCAGCGTGGCTCAGCCTAGCCGAGGCATATGCGTTCGGCTCAACTGAGCCGCTCGGCCAAGTTCGGGAGCTGTACGGGCTATAGTGAATAGCCCGTACAGCACCCCTTCCGTTCTACTGAACCGAAGGGGTCCTGGGGCCGAAGCTAGCCGAAGGATCAGCCGAAGCTATGGCTAGATCCTTCGGCTGATTCGTGAATAGACCCCATAGTAAATGTGGCCAGAGCTTGTGTCCCCTTTCGGTGGAAACAGTCCTCACCCCCCCACTATTCGACAGTGGCTACAGAGGGTTAATTACATTAAACACATGGAGGATCTCACCAGCTCTATAAAGGGAACAATGACTAGATTCTCCACCACATGGTTCTACTGGGTTGAATTCCTCGATTCTACTGAATACCGACAATTAATGAGCAGCGGAAGATTTGCGGTCTGAGTGAGAACATTCCTTTCCATCTGCCATTTCTTTTTCTCAAGGGTCAGCTTGAGGCCATGTAGAATAGGAGCAAGTGTAGGCTTCAACCTCTCTCTGAGTCTCCAAATCCCACCCTGCTATCTCCAGCTGTACTATTGACTAGACTGTCACCACAGTGGGAAATATTTGGTTGCCATTGTTTGGTCCAGAAAGCCATCTCTGCCCTCTACCATCATGTTGACTCTAATGTCTCCATGTTGCTGGACCCACAGTCAACAGCAGGGTCCACATGACCACAGACACGTGTTCCAGCAAGCATGGGCAGGGATGTTACATCTCATTCACAGCACACTGAACAACTTTACTGATGGCAGGGAAGTATGCAGGACATGGCACAGTTGGTGGGAGTTGGACTCACTTACCTGTAAAGATTGAATTTTGTAGTTCAATTCACTTACTTGCAGAGATTGGATTGCAAAGAGGACACTATTGTATAGATAATGTATTTACAATTTTAAGAGCAGTTATATTTTGTGTTATCACTGATAGGTTTGATGTGACCACTTGAAACAGTGAGACAACACAAATTAGAGAATATTGTTTGATTGTGTGAACTGTATGCACTTCATATGTTACATTGTTGGATTGGTTAATGTTGATCACTTGATCTTGCACATATAGATTTAATAAGTGCATGTTTACATATAGTATAATATTATTTTTGTTATATTAGCGCAAAACTAATTATTTATGTATTTTGTATTCAACAGATAGTGGTGATAGATGCCCACTTTTAGTCTATGGGCAGACATGTGAAAATGGATAAGCATTTGTTTACACCCAATTACCCCCAACTCTGGCCAGGTCTGGAAAAACAAACGGATTAGAGCTCTGTTTGTCGGACCTGATCTTGCTGGATTGGGGGTAATCTGTTGTAAACGCACACATGACCATTTACATCTGATTCCCCATAGACCGACTGTCACGATCTGGATCAGGCTCGGAGTCCAGTAGCTGAAACAGCAGGCAAAGTCATAGTCAAACAGGCCGAGTTCAGTACACAAGCAGATGGTAGTAGTATAGGAGCAGCCAGAGGCATAGTCAGAGATCAAGCTGAGGTCAGTATCAGTATCAGGTATGAAGTGGAAGACGATGAGGGTAGTCGGTGAATCAGCAGCCAAAGGACGGGTAGTAGCCTGAGCAGATTGTATCACAGGAGGAGCAAGGAAGCAAGATATAGGCAGGAGCACAATAATCTGGCAAACAGGAAGTGCAGAGGCATGGCTTAAATAGGAAGTTCAAGGTAGGAGCAAGGAGTTCAGCAGAAACTAGGTTTAACTGAGGATTACACAGGAGATCAGGCAAGGAGCTACCCAAGGTTCTAATATGGCTCAGCAGGAAGAACCACTACCAGCTACTGCAGAGGCCCTGGGTTCAGATCCGCTTCCTGACACTGACATGGGGTCAGGTAATTTCAGTTTGTTCCTCCAACACAATATGTAGGAAAAAACTGGAAGGATATGGATGTCACAGCACTGACATCTGCTCTGTAGTGCTCTGATCAGGAGGGTATCCATGCACAGATAGCCGTACAGCACCCCCTCGGTTCTCCTGAACCGAAGGGGTCCTGGTGCCGAAGCTAGCCGAAGGATCGGCCGAAGCTACGGCCAGATCCTTCGGCAGCTTTGTGAATAGACCCCTTAATCGCTCTCTCTCTCTCATTCCATCTACCTCTTCCAACAATTAACCAAAGCAACCAAATCAAGTTTGATGTTTCAAAATGTATAGCAATCAGAACACTGATGTCTGAGGTGTTACAATGGCATTATTTTCCAATTAAAATAGAGGCCTATATTCTACAAATCTTTCAACGTTGGATAAAAACAAGCATACTTTTGCAACTTGAAAACATTTTTCTACCTGTGTTGTTATCCTGTGGCCAAAAAAAAGTATCCATTTTATAAACACTGCCACTGGGGAAATGTGGACATAAGCAATATTGTGTCTGTGAAACCATTCCTAAAGAACTGCATATAATTGTAGGTAGCTGTCTACTCTTCCATGGTTACAAGCAACAGCTGAACTTTTCAAAGGGAATTTAGTATATACAAGAAATATGAACAAGGAAACAAGAACAAGATAGATATTAAAAACTGTTTACAAAGTTGATCATATTTGTCTTGCCATTCATTGCTTTAAATATTTTATTGCTTTTAAAATGTTATGTCTTAAGTGACTATTTTATTTGTTGATTAGATTTGTTTAGATATTGTATCTTGTTTGAATCACTCCCACCACTGCATTTACATACATTGAATGATTAATGCCTGGTAGATACTTGATAAATGTAATAAGATAACTACAGCACTGCCAAAAGAAGATTATGCTACCCTTTTTCCCTTCTTGACAAAATGATTCATATTCAGAATAATGTATACCTTTCATTGAATGAAGATATATATGAACATGTCCCCAGGTATACATATCCACAGGGGCCTGTGACATAGAAGACTCCAAACATATCATTCCAAGAGGTGTGGCACTCTTCGATTGCTCAATATGCCTTTATTCCACTGGAAACTAGTACATTAGCCAAGACAAAGATAAATACGTCCACACCCAGCATCATGTTCAAAATAAATAACTAAGTAACACAGGAAGTTCAAATGTATCCACAACAGGAAAAGCATCATCAGATTAATTAACTCTATATGTACCACCTCCACCAAAATAAATGAAACCTATATCTATATCACATCAGTTCTTAATAACAGATCAAGAAGATCTAAATATAAAATTAAAAAAGTACATAAATGATCTACATCCATTCATATTGTATCAGTATCATCAGACCCCAGTGAGGAGACCTGAAACAAATAATTCAAATCAGCAATATCTTTACATAAACAAATTTAGATTTAAATCCCTTACTCTATTTAAAACTTTAAAAATATAGTTTTAGCATTTTATGCACTAATCCAATTATTCTAAGTGCGTACACAAACACTTTAACTCTAACTTTAATTAACAGGGTTATTCACAAAAGGGGGAAGAGTTTGGAGAAGGCAGGAGAAGTGAACAGTCTAGGACAACATAGCTGAACTGGAAAGTGAGCTGAGTTGGAGAATGTTTCCAAATCAGCTATTTTTGACTAGATTGTTCACTTCTCCTGTCTTCTCCAAACTCTTCACCCTTTTGTGAATAACCCTGTACATGTTGCTGTACATATAGCAAACATATGATCTATGGTACCAATAAGAAAATACCACATACTAAAGATGCTAGGAGTACCAGAATGTACATTATTCATTTTCTTTATCTCCCAAAGAGCAACCATGACTGGCTGTTGGATTTGCCATGGGATCCCCTTTGCACATTCCAGATACAAAAATGTTTTCTTTAATACATTTTTACAACATAACTATTGAAATTTATCATACATTGCAAATGTACCAGCAAAAACCAGAGAGAATAGAGGCATATCCTGCTGCTTCTTCACTGATTATTTGCAGGCTTGGGGCAAGAAAGTGACCACATTTGGTGTTTGACATCACCCAGAATCCTTGCCGGCTTCTAATCTGTTAATTAAGATGGGAGTAGTGGCAGGCAGCATTATTTTTTAGGCATGTCATTGTGGTGGCAGGTCAATATCCATTGGGTGGTGCTTATTGGGATTGACATGGACCTACATTGTTGGAGAATATCCTCCTTGCAGATCCACACAACCCTTAAGAGTGACAGGATGTGGGGATGATGCCCATGACTTTGCCACCTACTCTTGCGAGCAGGCCCGGATTTCCCACAAGGCCACCGAGGCCCAGCCTCGGGGCGGCAGAGCGCAGAGGGGTGGCAGCGGTGACCTTGTGGGGAAGTTGCGGGCGCCAGTCTGCCGCCGCCCAATCACAACGGGTGGCCCGAGGCTCCGCCCACCGGCTCCGTAGTGTGCGGCCGCCGGCCAATCACGGCGCGGCGGGTCGCAACTCCTCCCCCCAGCTGTCAGATACTTCCTCCGGCGTCCTGTTAATGTGGATTAACGCCGGAGGAAGTAGTCGTCTACCTTGCTATCACACAGGGG
>NW_017306594.1:432099-451826 GCF_000935625.1 Nanorana parkeri | reverse complement strand
GGTTGCCATTCTCAATTGATGGGGAGGTGGGGGTTGGTGGCAAGGGGCGTATTGTGGAACCTGGCCTTGGGGCGGCAGGGCGAGTAAATCCGGCCCTGCTTGCGAGGTACCTTGTACATGTTTGATATATGTGGCATGGTATGGTTCAGAAAGGGGGCATGCTAGCTGCCCCCCTTTTCTGGCCAATCAGGCTGCATGCCTGGGCAGGGTTTTTTTATGATGCTTTTTTTTTTCCTAAAAAAAATTACAGTACACATTGTTTACAACAACTGTTTAGTTTCACTTTAAGAAAAAAACACAGAAGGGATCTGGGGGTCTTCTGGGGGAGGGGGACTTATCGGAATCTGGAAGGAACCCTTCCAATCTGAGAGACCTGGAGCAGTTGGCCAAAGAAGAGTGGTCCAAAATTCCAGTGGAGAGGTGTAAAAAACTCATTGATGGTTACAGGAAGCAATTGATTTCAGTTATTTTTTTCCAATGGCTGTGCTACCAAATTCCACTTTTTTGTGTCATACAAAATACAGACAAAATAAATAAATATGAGAATGCCTAAACTTTTGTAATTTTTTTTTTTGCGTGAAGTGGTGCATTATCTGACAGAAAGACAAAATACAGGGGTGCCAATATCTCTGGCCAGGACATATATATAATCTGATCTACCCAACCATTTCTAACTGACATTGGTAATGTGTTCCCTACTTTTTTTTTTTTATTACTGCACACCAAAACACATGGTCTTAAAAAACAACTTAAAATTGAACACAGGTGTTTAGTTATAATAAGCTTCTTGACGTTCAGAAATGTAATTATTGTTATTGCTTATTCATAAAACAGTTAATTTACTAAAATAAAAAATATATAAAAATTAATTTAGAAAGAAATGTATGTGTATATTTTCTAATCTGGCAAAAGATTGTTAAGCCCAATAATGTCAATTAGACACAGAGCAAAATATATATTTGCTTCAGCCCAACAAAAAAAGAGTTAACTTTAAAAAAATAACGTGGAGAAAGGACCAGAGCTTTGAATATTAAATGCATTGTATTATCTCTTGAACTGGCATCATTAAAAATCACTGCAAGAGACATACCAGTTTTGATTGCCCGAGGACTTGGTACAGTTACTAACACATCAATCAGATAAAGCATGTATATGTTGCCTGTGTTTTCTTTTTTATGTTACACTCATGTTTAAATAACTCACAGGTCAGTTGTTTTCTATTTTCAGTGTGCAGCAAGGCAAGCGAAAACTGCCTGTAAAACGAATGACTAATTTCCATTGCTTTCTGCCATTCACCCTGAAGGTGGTCACAATCTGGGCCTCCCACTGCACATGGAAAACAAATTGAGAATGGAAGAAGAAATGCATAATTTCTGCCTGTAAGGGAACAGTTTAGACTGTTGCAACAGCAGGTTTTTGCTGTGCTCATAATCTAGTGAACACGATGTTCAGCCTAGCACACCTTTTCATTAGGGAAAGTCATGGAACAAGACCAAAAAAAAAAGCCTTGGGTCAGGCAGCCACTGGAACTATCAGCAGCAATAAAACCTTCTGGGACTTAGAAGAGGTGACAGCAGGTGGAAAAGCATTTAGCAAACCAGGTCAGGCTGCTGGGGCTTTAGTAGCAAGTTTGCCATTGCAGCGGCTGACTGGCAAGTTTTATCTACTGATCAGCACAACGTGCCAACGGGCTGTTGGGAAACCCCTTCAGTAGCTTCCAGTTGTATCTAACAACAATATAACAGAAGGCAAAAAGAAACATTAGCAGGGTCGATTCCTCAGTGTAGACACAGCGGTAGTCTTAAACCTTTTTTCTGCTCTTCCTCAACCTCTGTCTTGCAGCTCTGGCGGCCTGCCTGCACTAATTATTTCATTCCCCAGATAAAAGCTTTCTAAACTACCTTTAGCAATCTGAGTACAGTAGCAAGCTGACCAAGGTTCAAAGCAATTAAGAAAAAGGTTAGTTTAAATTAACAGCCACATTTACCAGCTGTCCGGCATTGTATGCTATATATAGTGTAGTCTTCTATGAAATATCAGGAAACAAAATCACTTCATTTAACTACTTGAAAAACCGTGGTGTTAAACCCCCTTCCTGTCCAGGCTATTTTTCAGTACTCAGCGCTGTGGTACTTTGACTAACATTTATTCAGTAATGCAACGCTGTACTGAAATATGTTTTTTTAAAATCATTTTTGGGGACAGATAGAGCTTTCTTATAGTGGTATTTAATCACCACTGGGGTTTTTATTTTTTACTATATAATGAAAAAAGTACGGAAAATTTTGAAAAAAAAACAGTTTTCCCTACATTTATTATTACCCAATTTTATTGGTAAAATATGGAAGATGAGGTCATGTCAGGTAAATAGACACCAAACATGTCAAACCTTAAAATTGCACGCGCAAAAAACTACCATACCCAAAATTGGCCATAGGCGACACTTTAAAAGCTTTTACCACTCATTAGTTTAATGTTAACAGTGATTGATGGTCCTAAAATGATTGCTCTCACACCGATGATGTTAAACATGTGCGGCGCAATCCACATTTTGTCCAAATTTTGTTTATATGTGACTTCAATTTTTTAAAACTTTTTTTAAACACTTAACTTTATTGCTATATGAGAGACAATTAACAGTGACAGATCCTCTTTATGGAGACACTAGGGGTCTTTAAGACCCTAATGTCACCTAGGGACCCCCAAAGAAGCTTATGAAGCAGAGATCTGCTTCACCAGCTTCTGTCCGGCTTCTGTAGCTGGGAATGACAGCTGAATGCAGAAGTAATGTAATATACAGTACATCACTTCCTGCATCAAGAGACCGGGGATGAAATTGTGTACTGATCACCCTCTGATCTCCGGTCACAGAGCCTCTGTGCCAGTCTCGGGCCCACACCTGGCACAGGAAGCTCGGGATCGGTGGCGGCAGATGGGGGCAGGGGCGGCAGAGGGGGGCACCCACATGCAAAATATAAGCGATCAGACAGCTCTACAGCTGTTAACTAGTTGTTAAAATTTTTTGCAGAGGGGGCGGTGTAGGATGTTTTAAAATGCCCATCAGCATCTAGATGGCTTCCTTCCGGCTGTTTATGTATGACCGCTGGGCAGGAAGCAGTTAATTTTAAATATTATTTACTCTTAAAGAAGTTCTGGTTAGTATTGCTAAGGTTTTAGGCTAAATTATATTTTTTAAATGAATTGTGCTGATCATTAGGGAACACACTACAAAGGTGTATACATGTTCGTGGTGTGTTTATAAGGTTAGTAAATCAACCCCAAAGTGTTTGTGTAAGCACTTAGAATAATTGGATTAGTGTATATAATGCTAAAACTATATTTTTAAAGTTTTAAATAGAGTAAGGGATAGTTAAGCCCCATTTTGTCCTGTAACGTTAGGAAGATTTACCTTCATTCCCTGCCCCACAGGACAGCAGGAGGTAAGAGGAGATCTTTTTAAAATGAAAGGATATGCCTTCATAGACAATTATCACTGAAACTGGTCTTCACATTGGAAGATTTCCCTTCCCCTTCTGTTCCTGTGACAACTAAAAAATTTGGGATTTCCTATTACTTTCCTTTCTAGAGACAATGGTCATCAAGACCAGTAATGAGGGTGAATCTGCCCAAAAAGTACACAGACAACATTAAAAAAACCTCAAAAACAAAGTACACCATATCTATCTAAATTTCTTTCTAGAAAAATGTTAATATGAGAACAATTATGGAAAAAAAATTGTTTTATCACAACAACATGAAAAAGTGCAGGTAAAAATAAAAATAATATGACGAAAACGCAAGAAAAAAAGATAGCCCTATTAAGCCTGCATTTTTAAAAAGAAAGAAAATAGACTTGGTCACACACAGTAATGTCTTAAATAATGTATGTTAACTGCATCTATTTTATTTGTTTTTTTAAAATGCAGGCCTAATAGGACTATAATTCTTCTTGTGTCAACGATTTTTCATACTTTTCTGTATTTTTTAATTTTAAAAAAAATATGTTTTCATGCTTAAGATTGCTGGTCTAGCCATTGATAAGTGAAAGTGAAGGGTGTTACAAGGAAGTAGTTCTGGATGAGTGAAGGTCCTCTACCCATCCTCTTTGAAGTGAATTGGCCTGTATGTGACCACCCCTAATGCAGGTGACATGTTTCTGTTATATCACCGTAAGATCAATTTCCCTTTTTTGGACTTTACTAAATTTTTTATAGGACTTAGGGGTCTATTCACGAAGCAGCCAAAGGATCTAGCCATAGCTTCGGCCAATCCTTCGGCTAGCTTTGGCCCCAGGACCCCTTCTGTTCAGCAGAACCGAAGGGCTGCTGTACGGGATATTCACAATAGCCGTACAGCTCCCGAAGTTGGCCGGCGGCTCAGTCGAGCCGAAGGCATATGTTGCGGCTCGACTGAGCCGAGGGGAAAGCCAAAGCTGGCCGAGCGGCCGGCCGACAGCCTGCTTCTGACAGCTGGGCGGAGCCAGCCGTGATCTTACCATGGACACTGATCTCCTCACTACATTATGTGAGGAAAGGGAGACAGTCACATTCTCCACCATATCCAGATGTATACAAAGGTTTTTCACTTAGTTCCAACTAGGGCTGCGGAAATTAACAATTAATCCCTCGATTAATCGTTAATTTTTTTGATCAATCAAAATTCTTTTAATCGGTACTCACCTCTCCGCTGGCTTCCGTGTCTTCCGAGAGTTCCGTTGGAGATCTGGTGACGTCACGGACATCGACATCACCGGACTCCTCCCCCTTCCCCTTTTTTTAAACTGGGGGTATTCTAATTTACATTATAATGTATTGCTTAGACTTGTGTTCTGCATTGCTGTATAATGATTATACAGCAATGCTGAAAACCACCAACTATGCAGGACTGCAAGTCCCAGCAATACATTATATTAAGTAGGGATGCACCTGTGCCAATACTGGGCAAATGTGAAAATGATCCAATACTAAACGCAGATACCGGCACTGACGAAACTACCAGGGCTGCATCAGTCGCATTTGCGACCGGGCCCTGGTGTTCCGCCAGTTTGGGGGGCCCAGAGAGACCAGAACACTGACATTGATTTGCCATGTGTTCCGGAGATCACACTGCGGCCGGGGGGCGTACCTGCGTTGCCATTGACTTTAATGCAACAACACGCCCCCTCCCGCCCCAGAATGCAGTGAGGCGGCCGGGATGCGATCCAGTGTGTTCCAGCACGAATCGGGCCAGAACGCACTGGAACTGGTGTGAACTAGCCCTGAAAGTCATAACATACATAGAGGGGAATTTATCAAAACTGGAGCAGACAGAATCTGGAGCAGTTACCTATGGCAACCAATCAGCATCCACCTTTTATTTTTAAACCTTAACTGAACAAACTGAAGAGAGAAGCTGATTGCTTGTCATAGGCAACTGCTCAAGATACTTTTGCTTCAGTTTTGATACATTCCCCTCATACTGTTTGAGTGTGTGTGTGTAGGCCAATGTAGTTGGATCTGTATGTGCGTTATAATTAATCAAAATTAATCGATACATTTTTTTCCGATTAATCGAACATGAAAATTTTAATCATTACCAGCCCTAGTTCCAATGGGAAAATGAGGTGGTGGCATTAAACATATTTAAGGCTACTAATTTAACCTTTAACTAGCCAGATACTTGAGCTTCCGGTATCAGGAAGCCATGCAGCGAGTCATTACACGCTGCCCGGCTTCCTGATTGGCCCTGCAAAGCCAGCTCCATGCTCCCTCATCACATGTGCAATGACACGCTGCCCAGCTTCCTGGTTGGTCGGGAAGCTGGCCAATGAGAAAGTTAGGTGCCACATCATTGATTGGCCAGAAAGCCGGCTTCATGCTCCCTCGCCACCTCGTGCTGAGGGAGCATGCAGCCAGCTTCCCGGCCAATCAGGAACCCGGGCGCCGTGTAATGATGGCCAGTCCTGATAGGCCAGAAAGCTGGCTCCATGCTTTTTCATTATCTAGTAGGGAAGCCGGGTGGTGAGGAAACAGTTGTGGGGAGCTAGCTGTCACTGATAGCTCAGCCCAATTGTTTTTCTTTTGCCGGCATCTGTCAGATGCTTTATTATGCGGCGGGAGTCCGTTGCATGCGGGCGGGTCAGTGTGCAGCGTTTTTTGTTCTTATTTTTTATTTTAGTTTTTTCCTTTTCTTTAAAATATTTATATTTATTTTTTAATTTTCCTATTTTTTAAACTTTTTTAAATATTTTTCAATTTTTTATTTAATTCTTTTCACTTTCTTTTCAGATGTACCGAGCAGAATAGCCAATTCGAATGTCGCTCTACGTCATTCAACTATTCACTCACTGTCGTTCGGCAGAATAGGGGCGAACAGTAGAGAGTGAGCTGCCGGAGCTTCGGCTCAGCCGATCCAGATGTTGGATCGGCTGAGTTGAACTCCTTCTGCACTTTGGCTCAGCTGTACACCAAAGGCAGCCGGTGTACGGCTGATTTTAGCCGGTGTATGGCTGAAATTATCCGTACAAGACTGAAGAGAATAGCCGAACAGCGTTCGGCTCACTTCACTTCGGCTGGGTTATTCACTAGGTTGCCTTCGGCAGCTTTGTGAATAACCCCCTGTATTGTTATAGCTTAAATAAAGATCAGATCACATTAATGGAAAAATTCCAATAATTCCTTGAGGTTCACAAACTTTTTCCAACAATTTGTACTAGAAGCACAGAAACGAAAAGTGAGAATATCGTTTTCAGCATATGGAAATTTATTTGACAACTGTTATGTTGAACAGACTTTTTAATGCGCCTGAGTGAGTACAGGTTGACTGCAATTTGCTGATGGAAGTAATACTAAAGGTGCACAATGACATGCTAAATCTCACTATCCGCAGGAATGTGCAAATTACACTGAGTTGCTTTTTAGTAGCCAGAAGCAAATTTCTAATACTTAATTATAGTTTACTTATTAATATTATTTCCCTGTTTGACGGGGATCACTGCTTAATTTTGAAATATGCAAATTGAAGCGAATTGCAGTGGCAAAAAGTAGTAGAATTTGATACCCACAGGTAAAAGGCAGCCATCCCAATGTCTAATTATGTTCCTCCTACAGGATTGATCACGCTTCTGAAGTGATAACCCTCATCTCAGCACCACACCTGTGAGCCAAAACTGACAATTAACGCCTTCCGCCTCAGTGACTTTCAAGACAGAATAGTTCATTGACATTTACATATCATCCACTAAATAGCTGCTTTTTCATTGAAACCCCAAAATTATAATACACAAAATGTTGATATGCAAGCAACACAGATGTTTAGATGTTTAGAATTAATTTAACAGAGAATAAATAATAAATATTGTTTAAAAATTAAAACAAGTTCCTAACAGTTTTCTTAAGCTTCTCTACACATGTTTTCCGGGCATTCTTTGATGAGTAAGTATTTGATTATTAGGCTGTTGATTAATGATTATTGTATTTTTTTAAATTGTATTCATATTTAGAAAACAGTCAAGCTCATAAACTAGAATTTTGAAAAAGGCATTCGTGAAAACTAAGGGACTTGTGTAAACAAATTTGGTATCAGTTTCATCTTCTCTATGCCCTCATTTCCACAAAAATAAAGTCAAGATTTTGAAATGCTTCACAGAAAATGTGATTCTCAAGTCCTGACATGGTGGAGGAGGGTGAAAGAGCTTAGTAAATTGTTTATATAAAGGAACAATGAATGCAGTGGGGAGATATTGTAAATAAAATAATCCCAATTGTACATCATGATTAAATACATCTGGAGCACAAGGATGTAAAGAAAAGGTTGACTTTGATATAGATGACCCAATTAGAACTACTAGTATTACTAATACTGTCATCAAAGTTTTTTGATGACTCACTGGACCAAGTAAAAGACAGAAGCTAATATGCCAGATACAAAAGTCAGAAAAGAAATTGTTAGATAAATAATGATTGACTCATGGATATTCAAAGAACAGCAATTATCTTTACTTAATTTTCAGTAAAGCTGGTAGATTCTCATACAAATGTTCATATAAAGAATCTCATTAAAACATTAAAAATTTCCACCAGACACTTGACAAATGCCCCTTTGATTTTATTCATCACTATGGTCGAAAGGGAGTGTTTGATTTGACCCTATTAACTACTGGGTAATTGAACATGAAAATAATTTTTATCAAACAAAATATTACTGCTGTATGGCCAGCTTAAGTGTTTACTAGATGTACCATATTGTTAACCATATAGATACTAAAACTTAAAATTAAAATAAAATAAAAATAAAATTAATATTAAAAAAACACAAGTGAAAAATGAGTTAAAGCATATTCAAACCCCAAAACAAAAACGTAATATATTGCATCTTTCCAGTCCTTTTTTGTTTTTTATTTTGAACTGGTGATCCTGCCAATAACATACTTCCTGTTTTAGGAGGACAGCACTTACTGTACTGCCTCTACGGAGGAGCATTGTTGTCACCCTAGGCTGCTCTCCTGATTTGAAATACAAAAACCTAGAGGGTTATTCACAAAGCTAGCCAAAGAATCAGCCGTAGCTCTGGCTGATCGTTCGGCTAGCTTCGGCCGCCAGAACCCTCCGGTTCAGTAGAACCGAAGGGCTGCTGTACGGGCTATTCACTATAGCCCGTGCAGCTCCCGAAGCTGGTCAAGGGGCTCAGTTGCAATAACAGATCAGCGTCCCCAGGTTACCAGAGGAGGTTACCTGGGGACGCTGAACTGTCATTAAACAATGACAACTGGGCGGAGCCGGCTGTGGCGTCACGCCCAGCGCCGCCCAGTTGTTTTTTATTGGCCGGGATCTGCAAGAAGACTCTAGCAGGTTCCGGCCAATAGGAAAAAGTTGGGCGGAGCTAGCTGTCACTGCTAGCTGTGCCCAATTGTTTCTTTCTTTCTTTTTCTTTTTTTCAATAACCCTAATTTATTTATTCAATCACCTTTTTTTCCCTTTTTTTCCGATCATCTTTATTTTTTCTATTTTAAAAAAAAATCTAATATTTATTTACATTTTTTAAATCTTTTTTCATTTTTTGGGGGGGGGGTTTCAACTTTTTGCACTGATTTCCTAATCTGCTCTGTACCTTGGAGGTACCAAGCAGAATAGCCGAGCCGAATGCCGCTTGTTTTGGACTTTATTTCATGGCGCATGTTATGTGGTTTGAGTTCAGCCTATAACTTTTCTTGTATTCTCCACTGTTTATATTTGATTGTTTTCTCAGCTTGGCACAGGTATTTTTCTGTACTTGCATAAAATATACAACAATATGTCTGAAAAAAGAAAACTAATGGAGCTGCGGCATCCGGACTGGTAAGCTGCAATATATTTCATTTTTGTTTTTAGACTTAGATCCTTAAATAACTAACAAACCATCTGCAAAATAAATACTTAATTATCTATTCTCCACTTTCCGGACCGGGAGCTGCTTCCAAGATGACTTGTGTTGCAACATTCAACAATAGATAAAGTGGAGAATAACACCAATCATTGCAACACTGCCTTTTTGAGCAATCACTGGTTGCGAAAGTTAGTTATTGTTTGTTAAAGGGAATGCATAGTCTTTGTTACATATTTTGGATCATGCTCTGGAGCTGTGGAGTCTGCTGACTGCAAACTGTCTGCAGCTCTTTGCATCTATGTTGTAAAGAGAGTATTATTTGGTCTTTTGCTGTTTAGCCGTATTCATAAACCACATACAGATAAGAGTCAGAGGAAGGAAATACCCTCTCCTTCTCTCTAGCTCATATGGCTCTGTAGAGAGAGAGAGACAGTTCACACGTGACCTTATTACAAAACCCCCAATGCTCTATGAATGTAGTGGTATACAAGAGATCCTAAATAACTTTTAAAGAGAAGGTTTTATACATAGAATGAATGCGGGGAATGAAGCATCAGCTTATAAATATTGTTACCAATAAATAAAGTTTAAATAAAATTGACATGGTTTCCCTTTATGCAAGGACATATAAATATACAGTATTTGTATATCCATTTTATTATAGAAGTGGCTTTACCTCCAGTATATCAATATGTATCAGTTTATCCATAGCCCCCATTCAAAATCAGTTAATTCTGCAGCACATTAAATGGACAGAAAGGTTGCATCTCTCTAAATGTTGTCCATGATTTTCTATTGCTGCAGCTAATTCACCAGGACAGCGTTACCTATGGACATGCTTAGTGGTGTATTCTGGTTTGGTGCTGCCCTAGGCAAGACGAAACTAGGGCACCCCTCCACTAAATCTGCAGGATCTCAGGGGGGCTGTGCAGGATCTGTGGTGGGCTCTGCCATAGTGCCTACCACAGATCCTGCAAAGCCCCCGAGACCCTGCAGAGCCCACCACAGATCATGCACACCCCACTGAGACTCTGCAGACCAGTGCAGGATGTGTGGTGGGCTCTGCCCAACATAGACCCCACCACAGATCCTGTACAGCCCACCCGAGACTCTCAGGTGGGCTGTGCAGAATTCATGCTGGGCTCTGCAGGGTCATCTCACCTGCTGCTTGATCCCTGGCCTCCTCCACCGCTGGATTGGTGTTGCAGGACCTGGCCTCCTCTGCAGCCCTGCGGCTCTTCGGTGACCCGGTGTTCTGTCGAGAATGCACCGGCTTCCTATGGCGCGACCGCACCTTGGCCCGCCCCTTCCTAATCTGACATCATCCTGGCCTTGCCCCGCCCCCTCCTGCTGCTTCATCTCACCCCCCCTGCTGCTCCATCTCCTCTGCCTCTTTCTACCTCCTCCACCGCCGCCTCCTCCTCACCACTTCCTCTGCCTCCTCGCCGGCTCGGTCCTTGGTCTCCTCCGTCGCCTCCTCCGCCCGGCTGCCTAACTGTTTTGGGGGCGGCATTTTTGCCACCCCCCTCAAATCTTCCGCCCAAGGCAAACACCTTGTTTGCCTTGCGGCAGATACGCCCCCTGGACATGCTGCCGCAGTTATGAAGCTCTGGTTTCTGGCTCTAATACAACATAGCAGCTTGGCATAGAAATGCCAGATTCACAATGGTGGTACAGAGCATGCCTGTGGAATCCAAAAATGCACCAGCTAGGTAGTAGCAGTCCACTTTTGAAACAGATTTTTAATGTGGAACAATTGCAACAAAGTGGAATTTGCTTGAAGAGAATCATCCGAGTGGAATATACTATACATTTCCCAGAACTTTCCTGGGAAATCATTAGTGGCTGCCATTACCACTGCATTCCTTTTTGTAATAGCTTTATTTATAGCTGTTAAGCTGGCCATACCCTGTACTATTTTTTTTGTTTAGCCTTTTAGCTGCATTAAAAAAATATCCCAGATTCCTCCATTCATGCTAAGCTGCATGGATGGAGAAATCCCCTGCTGTTTCCATTGTATTCTGACACTGGACACCAGCTGCTGTCAGAATACCCAATGATTAGCTGCAAGCACTGTTCAGCCCAACATTTTCAAACTGGCTCCTTTGACCTTCTGTTTGAGGGATGCTTGGTGGAAGAGTGCCGTAGTGGCACCCACTGCGTGAATTGTGTTCTTAATGAACCAGGCAAAATTCACATAACCTTTTTCCACTGCACCAGGCGATTTCACATAAAACTTTGTATAGCACACCCAAAGCCTTCTTATTAAAAGAGGTGTAATGATTTATTTTTCTTTTGGACACATTTGTTCTCTGAGTGATGTACTCTTTTCTCAATAGTAACAGTTTGTCAAACATTGCTCTCAAGTAGTAACAAGATGCATATTTTATGCATTTCCCTGGCTCCAGACTTTGTCAGTTGAATTGTATGTCCATTTGGATATAAGTAACTCTTTGTGGAATGCTGTTTTTAAATTGTATCATGTAAGAATTGTTATACCATTGCTTGCCTCCTTAATGTTGATCTATATCACTTTTTAATCATTAGTAGGATATCATAAACAGCAAATATGGCTCAAACGTGTTTGGGGTTTTTTTTTTTGAGGGGGGGGGGAGGAATTTTTTGGGTTTATTTCTTTGGGATGGGGGGAAATTATGATATATAGACATTTACATCTCTCTCCCCTTCTTTCCTCAATATGTGCTTAGCTGCTCTCTATTGAGATTCCTTATTAAAGACTACAATGTGATGATAGAAAGAAATGGTCATGTATGTGTGTGTATATATTGGTATTTCTACTTATAAAGCACTCATGATTGCTTTGAAATTAACATATATAACAAGCTGAATTAAATGTTTATCTTTGTTTTATTTGCCTCTAAGTACAAAAGGAAGCTTGTGTGTGACAATTTGTATTGTTTTGTTGTATATTAATATTATTTTTTATTTGGTTTTTGAGCCTGGAAAGGTATAATATATGCAATTCTGCTCAAAACTGATTTTCAAAATAGCCTTTGGCACATAACCACTTATTGGTCAGTAATGAATGGGCTTTGCCGGGCCTACACTTTTAGATGCATTAAAAGTCACTAATAATGTGGGATGTTCTCTCATGGTCTGCTATATCAAAGGTTCTGCTATATTTTGTAATAATATCCCTGTTGATAATATCCGTATATGACCCCAAGGAGTTGATTTGCTAAAGGCAAATAGACTGTTCACTGATACCAAGTACCATACTCGGTACAAGTACAAGTACAGATACTTTTCGAGCTCCAAGACTAGACTAGAGAAAAGCCCGTACAGCTCCCGAAGTCGGCCGAGGGGCTCAGTCGAGCCAAAGGCATATGCCTCTGCTCGACTAAGCCGAGGTGAAAGGCGAAGCTGGCCGAACGGCCGGCCATTTGCCGACCGACAGCCTGCTACTGACAGCTGGGACGTTGATCTGTCATTACTCTCATGGACGCTCCGGGAGTCTCCGGCTAATATATAGCGGCTCCCGGCCGCCCGGGAGAGAAACACTTTCTCTCGGAAAGGTTTACTCTTCCTTTGGCAGCTTTGTGAATAACCCCCTTAACCGGCCAATGAATGACAACTAGGAATTTGTGTAAATTCTTCTCTGTTTCCACATTTAAAAAGAATCAGTAACTAAAAATTATAGGTATTTGAACTGAAGAATTTCGAACAAAGCAAAAAGTTAAAGCTTAATATACCCCTATCAAATTAACAGTCTGTGCACACTCTTTTCTAGAAAGCTTTACTTTGTCATTTGGATCGCTGGCATTGACTAGATAAATTATCTTAAAACAGTTGCTGCAGATATTGCAGGAAAGAGTGTTAAACAGATGATGTAATTGATTGGCATATCTCCCAAGCAAACAATACCATAGGGTATTTTATAATATGTTATGAAATCAAAACATTTTAAGTACTGGCAGTAGATGTAAAGTGGCTTAACATTCCGATTTGAGCAATCATTGTTGAAAGTAAAAAGCCATATACACACCTTTATCCAAATCATAACTTCCATTATAAATTACTGCAACCATCTGGGCTCTCAATAATGTCACTAAAGGGTACCTTGCACTGAAAACCAAGGTCTGCTTATTACATCAGTGTGCTACCGCCATGACACATGCAATAAATAAACAAAGCAAAACCTGTAGTAGAAAGTATATTTACCTTCTACAGTCCCTGGGTGGGAGGATTTAATGCTCCTTCTGGTGAGATCCTAGGATTTCTAAGGATCCCACATTTTATAAGATTATGCTCCAGCACAGTGCAAGAGCATATAAGATCATGACGTCACTCTTTCTCCACTCTTAGATCTAAAACAGCATATTCTACTGGCCTGTTTAACACTGAACTCTGGGCTTAGCCCCCTCTATGCTTAGTGAGCATTTAGGTGCACATATTTTAAAGCTTAAGACAAGTGATTTTTTTTAAAGTTTTGAACAGGATAGGGAAGAGTTAAAGAAGAACTCTGGGCAAAACTTTAATTAACCCTTGCAGTGGGGCTACCCCCTCAATGCAATGGATAACTGCTCATTTTTGTCTAGGTGGTAAAATTAAAAATTTTATACTCCCCCGAACCTAGGAGCCGCCGGCTGTCACAGCGCACCTTCCAGCCTGTTTTCTCCTACACTGCAGCAATAGTAGGTCCCTCAGCATCCTCGCATCCAGTTCACAGTGTATTGGACATGATAACTTGAGGATCCTTAAGACCACTGCAACGGAGCAGGATCGAGTCTAGAGAAAACTGGATCAGAGGATCGGGTGAGTATTACTTTTTTATTTTAGCACCTAGACAAAAATGATCAGTTAACCCTTGCAATGTGGGGTAGCCGCAATGCAAGAGTTAATAAATGTTTTACCTGGAGTTCTACTTTAACATTTCTGTCTGTGACACCATATGGGAGATATCCCTTCCTGTCCCTGTGACCTTTATACAAGAAATGGGGATTTGAGTATGGTTGTTCGTGTGACACCAAAGCAATAAAAACATTGCCTAAGGTTCTAACCCTTTTTCACTCTACTAAAAATGTTTTGGGATGTTTCCCCATTGGAGCGATCATTACTGTCTTCATTGGTAGTGAGATTAAGGGGTCTATTCACTAAGCTGCCATAGGCAGCCGAGTGACTAACCAACCCAAAGCAAAACACTTTCTCCTGAAAGGTTTACTCTTCCTTTGGCAGCTTTGTGAATAACCCCCTTAGCAGAAAAAGAGTCTTCTAGCAGGTCCCGGCCAATGAATGAAAACAAGGAATTTGTGTAAATTCTTCTCTGTTTCCACATTTCAAAAGAATCAGTAACTAAAAATTATAGGTATTTGAACTGAATAATTGCAAACAAAGCAAAAAGTTAAAGCTTAATATACTCCTATCAAATTAACAGTCTGTGCACACTCTTTTCTAGAAAGCTTTACTTTGTCATCTGGATCGCTGTAATTGGCTAGATTTGAAGTGAGGCGAACGCTGTTAGGCTATTCACTTCAGGCTGGTACGGCTGATTCCAGCCGTATATCGGCTGAAATCAGCCGTACATCGAGTGGCTTCAGCTGGCTTTGGGCCGGCCAAACATGTTCTGCATGTTCAGCTGACCCAAAGTGCAGAAGGAGTTCGACTCAGCCAATCCAACATCTGGATCGGCTGAGCCGAACCTCCGGCAGGCTACTTGCTGCTGTTCGGCCTATTCCCATAGATGCCGAACAGCAGTGAGCGGCATTCGGCTCGGCTGTTCTGCTCGGTACCTCTGTGGTGCCGAACAGAATAGAAAACAGTTTAAAAAGTAGTAAAAAAAATGACAGCTAGCTCCGCCCAAATGTTTTTTATTGGCTGGGCGGTTCTGCTGCCGTCAGAATAAAAAAAAAAAGAAAAAACACCATAGGAATGCATAGCTAGATTCCTATGGGCTATTTCACTTTGGAATAGCCAATAGCAAACTAGCTATTGCACCCGCTCTCTGCTGCTGTCAATCACCAGAGGGCGACCTGATGGAGAACTGCAGGTCCCCCTCTGCTGATTGACAGCAGCAGTGGGCGGGTTTGCTATTGGCTATTGCAAATTGAAATAGCCAATAGCAATCTATCTATGCATTCCTATGGTGATTTTTTTTTATTCTGATGGCAGCCGATATCCGATGTCAGAAAAAAAAAAAACTGAGCAGGGAAAGGTTTACTCTGCTCGATCGAGCAGAGTGAACCTTTCTGGGAGAAAGCGTTTCTCTTCCGGGTGGCCGGGAGTCGTATTAGACTCCCAGAGCGTCCGGTAAGTAATGACAGATGGCGTTCCTGGTTACCAGGTAGCCAGGAACGCCATCTGTCATTACACACTGAGAACACGGAGAGGCCACTCTCAGTGTCTAAGCTGGTAACCAGGGGCACTGATCCCTCTGATAGTGGCCGGAGCCAGCCGTGAGATGAGGGCTGGCTCCGCCCAGCTTTCAGAAGCAGGCTGTTGGCCGGCCAATGGCCGGCCATTCTGCCAGCTTCGGCTTTCACCGTGACTCAGTCGAGCCGAGGTATATGCCTTCGGCTCGACCAACTTCGGGAGCTGTACGGGCTATAGTGAATAGCCCGTACAGCAGCCCTTCGGTTCTACTGAACCGAAGGGGTCCTGGGGCCGAAGCTAGCCGAAGGATCAGCCAAAGCTACAGCTAGATCCTTCGGCAGCTTAGTGAATAGACTCAACCTGCCAGCCAGCCTGCAACTAAAACCTCTGATTTTAACGCATACTGTTGACAGGGCTATTTGTTTGGTTGCAGGCTGGCTGGCAGGTTGAGGCTGGGGAATTTTTGTGTTTTGTATTTTTTTGTGTGGGGTCCCCCCCTAAAATTAATACCAGACCCTACACTACATCTGGTATAGATGTTGAAGGGAATCCCCATCCACATTGTTTTCAATTAGAACAAAGAAGGCAGGAACTCGCATTTACTGGCAACATAATTTTTTTTCGTACACATGTGCAAATTCACAAGCAAGTTTACAGAATCCTCCAAGAATGGTATTTGAAGGAATTGTGCATTTGTAATGTTATGCTCTATGCCTTTTTACAAGTGCATTTGTACATGTTCCCCCTGGCAACACCCAGCTCACTATTCCCTTTGTTTGACAATTCCTTTCTTATTAGTCATAAAAATCATCAAATTTAATTTGCAGGATTCATCCCCCATAGACGTCAATGAGGTTCAACAAGATTTCCAATTTTTTTCACTGTGCAGTAAACGTTCCTCACACAGAACCCAGGCACATTTGGCTTATAAATTTTAAATTACTGAATGTCCTTTAGTAAGAAAATGCTGTGTATCTTGGAGAATTTGAGGGTGTAGGGAGTGAAAGAGTTTTAAATGTTAACAGGCTGAATAAGTGTTTTTGAAAGGAAATATTTTACTTATTTTGCTGGCTGCAATTTATTTTTTATAACCTGTCTCTAGGTTCACATGCATTTCACTGCTAAGCAGCTGCATGTGAATTTTCACAGGGCATATTTCCTAATTGTTACTGGCTGAAATTTCTTCTTTTAAAAGGCCTTTTTTGAACAGTGTAATATTTTTGGGCAATGTGCATCAGCATAGAAGCTTATTTTTTTCTTTGGGAAAGCATGTGAAAGGGCGATTTGCATACAGGAGATTGTGGGGGATGGGGCAAAGTGCTGTTACCCAATAACACAAAGTGCCCAAAAAAGGCCTTCATAATAGCATCACTATCTGTAAAAGTGCTTGTGTGTTGTCTGTGTGCACAGATCTGTATACCCATAAATCCTCCATATCTGTCTGCAACTACTGATTGATAGCTAGCTTTTCAATTGTTAACATGCTTCTTCTAACGTGCTTCTTTTTATTAATTTGTGTCTTTTCCCTTTAATGTTTTTTTAGATTATAGCTTTAAACCTGGAGTGGTTAAAGCACATCAGGTGGTTGTTACTGACAGTCAGTCTAAGATTTAATTTTGCATTGTTTGAAAGAAAATAAATAGGTGTAAGAACAGCGTGCACCTAAAGCACCAAACATGACATCACTTGCATTCATAGTAGCCGCCTATCCCCATAGATAAAATAAAGGTTAGTCCTACACTGGTTAGGCCTATTATCCCTGATTAACATTATACTGCTGCTTGTCAATTCTACATTTTTGTATCCTCTGCAGTATCTTGATTTTCAAATTTAGTAACTCTTTATGCCATTAGTAATAGGTGAATTTTTGTCATTTGTTAGGAGGGCATCTTTTATCATTTCACTTATTAAAGACGATTTATCTGCACTATCCAGTGAACTCTGTTCTGCTCCTTTACCTGTATAGAGTTCTGGTCTTTGGATACGTACAGAGTTTGCAAGAAGTTACTAGTGAAACACAGTACATTTCAAGATTTTTCCCATGTCTTCCTCAAAGTTGCTTAAAAAGACGTACCCTTTCTCTGCCTTAGGGCTTGTTCACACCAAATCCGGACCAGATCATGAGTTTCCTCATATGCAGTGTGTTTTGCTGCGTTTTTGCCTCATTCCGGTCCGGTTTTTAAATTTTTCCCCCTAAAATGGGCTTTCAGTGCGTTCCAGGGTGTTTGCATGCATTTTTTATGTGTTTGCCTTAGGGCTGTGCAAATTAACGATTAATTTCTCGATTAATCGTTAATCTTTTTGATCGATTAAAATTTTTTTGATCGCTAATAAAAAATGTACTTGTTCTGCCCTATCAATTTTTAAATAGGTTATACTTACATGTAAAGGGAAAATCACTGTGCAGCCTGCCAATTGATATCGAACCTTTCTTCCACAATCTTCCCAGCTGGTCAGTGTGCCCACAAGTGTGGACCAAATTCCAAGGCATTGGCCTATACACATACAGCACAGCAATGAAGTAATAAAATGAACTAGGATCACACTAATCCAGCACGTTATTATTCTGAGTTGCCCCACTCAAGCGGCAGCCATATTGAGTGGTGCACGTGAGATGATGGATTAGTGTGATCCTAGTTAATTTTATTACTTCATTGCTGTGCTGTATGTGTATAGGCCAATGTATGTGCGTTATAATTAATCAAAATGAATCGATCAAAAACATTTTTGAATAATCGAACACAAAAATTTTAATCAGTAACAGCCCTAGTTTGCATGCATTTTGGTGCATTCCAGAGCAGAAAAAATAGGGCATGCTGCAGTTTTTCCACATGCTCTGGAACTGAACGCTGTGGTGTGAACTAGAGCCCAAAAAACCATTGGAATACATTGGATGCATTTTTGATGCATTCTGTAACTGCTCTGCTCTGCATCTGCTCTGCACTTAGTGTGAACAAGCCTTTACAATTTTATTATTTTTTGCTTCCCATGGCAGTTTCCAGCTCCTCATGCCCTTTATTTTGAGAATCACTTGCATATTAGCTTTCAAGAGACCAGAGTTGATTTAGAATTAGAACATAGAATTCAATGCTGTTTGAAATTAAGTTCTCAACTTTTAGACTTCACCATGGGTTTTATGAACATGCCATAAACCAAACCCAGACATATTCAATCATCCCTATTAGTGAAAGTGTTTAGATATTATTTAAAGCTAAGCTTTAATGTGGACAAAAACTATATTGTACACACCAATCGCTTACTGACTATGTGCTTGGCTGCACCAGAGTTAAAATTCACCACTGGAAAAGAACAGTCTCTCAGTGCATGTGTGTGTGTGGGCATTCTGCTTAGCAAATAGGTAATTCATATAGGGCAAAACAAATGTGATGAAACTACTTCACAATTTTAAATTTGGTACATTGGAAGAGACTGTGAATTCCAAACTCATTCTCCCACCCATACCCACAGCGGGGGTCCAGGCATCCGGCACACCAAGAAGTATGTCTAATGCAAGAATTCTGCTGGAGGCTGTAGTGCTTGAAGACAGAGGAGTTTAGACACACCACCACCTCTTGGAGAGTTGAGTATTCAGAGACTTCTATTCCAGGGAACTTTTGTCTTTGTGTTAAAGTTATAGAGGTAAATGGCTTGGCCTGTTACTAATTGCCGCTTCGGACGGCGCAGTGCATTGTGGGATGTGCCGTGGTCGAACAGACCGCGGACATCCCATAATGTTCGGTGTTCGGCGAACGCTCGAACATGCTATGTTCGAGTCGAACATAGGTTCGACTCGAACGCGAAGCTCATCCCTACTCTTCAGCAACAATTACTGCAAAGTTTCTTGTGTTGTATATAATGCAACTGATTTACAGAGGCTGATTGATAATTAAAGTGAATCTTCACTCAAATCAGCCTCATTATATAACTATGCATGCAATATTAATGCCTAGGCAAAAAGAGTTATCATAGATGCACACCTCTATCTAAATAAGTAGAAAACATTTTTAAAGAATATGTTTTGGATGAATCACTAAAACCTACAGTACCTTCTTAGT
>NW_017306594.1:431458-432019 GCF_000935625.1 Nanorana parkeri | reverse complement strand
TATATATATATATATTTGTTACCAGAATAACGGTATCAAATGAATGTATCATTGTGTATCGCCAGAATTGCTGGGACATGCTCAAATTAATTCAGTTACCTACCCAGAATTGTGTGAACTCAGTTAAATGATATCTAACAGTGTTATTTTGGAAACATATGCTGCAGTGTTGCAGTATTGCCTAAGCAAAATTATTATCTTTTGTTTGTGTTATTTTATTAGTTTTGGCTGAAATCCCTCATGCTTCTGCCTATTTTTTGTTTTATAACACAGTAATCTTTGCAATCTGTTTGGAACTGGAAGAGACAAAGGGGTATACTTCTAGCAGTTGAAATTTTTATTTTTTTGCTTCTTAGAGATTTTTCCATTCCCAGTCTTATGTTCTGTTTACTTGCAGTGGGGTCCTTCTGTGGGTGTCAAGAAACTGGGTATACAGGAGTAAGACCGATGCCAGATTTATTTATAAAACACAGTGCACCTTATCATATTTGTTGTGCTTTTCAAGGTATATGTTATGTATCTACATTGCTATGATTATAAATATTTTTGGAATTTTGTTGC
>NW_017306594.1:426235-431427 GCF_000935625.1 Nanorana parkeri | reverse complement strand
TTTTATGGAAAGCCAGTTGCCCAGTTTTCTTGAATCTAATTGTATTTTCCAATATAACAATCTTCAGACTGCAAAAAATTATAGTGAAAGGTGTATAGTTTACCCTATAGAGCAGGCCTGGTACTTTATTAGATATGAAAGCCTAAATAACGGTAGGTCAGGATCATGTGCAATTACCTAGATACCATAATGAATTGTAACTTTAATTAATTTACAATTGTTCATTCCAAAAAAGTATGAAAATACTGTATATGTATGTATTATAAGGTAAAAGCAATGTTACATGAAAAGCAATGCATAATACATTAAAATATAATGGCTTTTTATTTTAATACATAGTGCACATGCCAGGTAAGATGATTTAGTAGAAAAGCCAAACCTAGTTAGTGACCATAAATAATAACTACATTATTCCTTTGTCTTGCCCTTTGCACACACTAATCCAGTCTGACAGCTAGCTTTGCTCTTTTATTAGCTCCCTGTCAGCAGTGATCGCTGATGGTGAAGTCAGGCAGCAACATTTACAAGTGCCAACCCTCTCCAGCACCTTTTGGAGTGCAGCTATCTTAATTCTCAGAGGGAGGATTACGTATTTAGGAAAATAAGTGATTTGTAGCTAGGTGGTAGCTGTTTTTGATACATGTTATAAAGAGGTCCATTCTTTAGCAGCACCTCATGTTGCTGGTGTCTTATTTTCCTTCTGTTCTTACAAACTTTCAGTGTGATATTTCTATCCCTGATTGTTTCAAAGTAGTTCAGTTTTCAAAGCTTCTCTTTTATCGCACATATTTTAAAGTTTTCATTTATGGTAGGCTCCATGTGAAAAGCAGGTCAATGTGTAGAGAACAAAAGTTTTCCATACTGTCCAACTATTACTTGTGTCTCTCCCCCATACCCTTAATGAACATATTACAAAGACAAGAGATGGGAGGCATAATAATCATTGGTAGCTCTGTCCAGCCCAGTCCTGAAAGGACAACCGGACGACAACCCTCCTTCAGTTTTATGATTTCTAGCTGTATAACAAGTAATTAAGTATGGTTTAGTTAATTAGTAGATTGTGTCCACCACACAATCCTAGTCCTGGCTCTTGAGGACTAGAACTAGGTAGCAGGGTTTAGTATAAAGTATATGCACCTATATATTCCCTAACAATGATTTATAACCGTTATTAATTGTAGCCATGTTAGTTTTCCACTCCTAACTCGATAATTATTTATCATACTGAAGTGACGTATACTATTTTTTTTAGGACAGACAAGGATTTTCTTTGCAAAACTGTCTTACAAAACAATAAATAATAATTTCTATTTAAAAATGAAAAGTAAAATTTCTAGTATGACCTTTATTAGTGTTATTTAACAATAGATAAAAAAGTATTAATTCTGTGATTTGTCCCATTTATAATTACATTTTATTTTAGTTTCTGGTACAAAGCATAAGGTTATTTAGAAAGAAAATATGGGCTTTTAAAAAAATATACTTTTTAATATAAAAGTGAATGCACAATACATGCAAAAAGAAAGTTTAAATATGTATGTTAATTGGGACTGATTAATGTTCAAAAGATGTTCACAAGGGGTTAAATAGGAACAACTTTTCAAATAATAGGACCCTTTCTTCTTTGTGAGGTTGATGGATTCACCATTATATGCAAATTAAAGGACATTGCTTTGCTCTATAAGAGAAAGAACTAAATCAAATACAGTGTAACATCCTGCAAATATAAGAAAAACATGCACATGCACATTATTTTTGGTGAAAACTGTATGTCACTTTGATTAATAGATCTAGATATTAGACATGTGCAGGGCAAAAAAAATGAATTTTAATGCTGTTTTCCAAAACCGAAAGTGCAGATGAGCGGCGGCCGTATCAGCCGCCAGTGCGTTCTGTGCATGCATGCCGCCGTTTTAGAGTATATCGTGGTATGCACCAAGATGGGGCAGGCGAATATGTGGGCACCGTGGCATTACCTCCATGGTACTGAGCAGAATAGAAAATCAGTGAAAAAGTAGAAAAAAAGTAGAAAAAAATGTTTAAAAATGTAAATAAATGATACATTTAAAAAAATAAATAAAGATTGCTTTAAAAAAAACAAAAAACAATTGGGCCTAGCTAGCAGTGACAGCTATCTCCACCCAACTGTTTCCTATTGTCTGGGACCTGCTAGAGTCTTCTAGCAGCTCACGGCCAATGAATAACAAGATCACCTGGGGATGCTGATCTTTCATTGCAACTGGCTCCTCCCAGCTGTCAGTTGCAAGGCTTTCGACCTGGCCAGTGGCCAGCCGTTCGGCCCGCTTAAGGTGTTACTTCGACTAGCATATGCCTTCGGCTTGGCTGAACCTCTCGGCCAGCTTTGGGAACTGCATGGGCTATAGTAAATAGCCCATAACAGCAGCCCTTTGGTTCCACTGAACCGAACGGGCTCTGGCAGCCGAAGCTAGCCGAAAGATCAGCCGGAGCTACTGCTGATCCTTGGCTAGCTTTGTGAATAAGCCTCTTAGTGTTAAGTATGTCTGTGAAGGTTCTCATTCATCCAGGTCATGGTATATCTGTAAACAATAAGTCAAGGCAACTGGACTTGCTGTATTTTTCTTGAAGACGTTTCACTGGTCGTCCAACCAGCTTTCTCAATTCAGAATGACTTGTACAAAAAAGTATCTACTTTATAGTAAAAGCACAGAAGGTGCCCCATAAAAGTTTAAAATATCTAATCACGTGAAAAAAGATGTACTGAAAGCTAATGTTCACTCAAACAAATTATCTATGAAATTATATTTGGACATAGTGATAATTAATATCTTCTAATACTTTCACCGTTTATAAAAAAAATGTGCATGACACCTATTCCTGCTAAGGAGATATGAGCAATTCCATCAACAGAACCTCAGTCAGTAAATTATAATTAAATGGAGCTTACTTACTATTTTTAAGACAACATAAAAGTGAGCAATAATAGGTCTGATGTGAATCTGATTTCTAGTGAGACCATATTAGCATAAATTGTAATAAATCTCGTTTCAAAGCCATTAACACTTGTCTATTAAATGAACTTTGCTATGCTGAATGATAGTTTCATGCTAGGTACAAATAACCTGTTATTGTTTTTTGATGATGGGTATGAGCTTGATTCAAATAAATGTGAAGTGTAAGTTCTGTATCATTTCTATATAAAGACATATAAGTATAAGTATGCAAATACAATATAGTGATTTTGCTTGGTCACTTAAAGCATAATTCCAGTCACAAAATAAGTTAATGCAACTATGTTTTAAATATATTTTTAAATGTCTTTTTAATGTACTGTAAGTAATTTAATTTAGATTCAAATCAGCTTATTGTTATTCCCTATAAATGAGAACCCAGAATAAGAAAGAGAGGACAGTATTAGGAGCCAATCAGGCTCTTCTGCATGGGCATGAGCTCACTGTGAACATGTTGGTAAGAGAAGAGAACACAGTGAGTAAAAATATGATTAATCAGTGTGTTATTTCTCCTTCATTTTCTATTAAGAAAGTTGGGAGTGTGTTTTGACCAAATGTTCTTGACCATACTGTGTTGCTGCAATGGAAGCTGAAGATTTGTATGCGTGTTTTGGCAGGGGCACCTGGATCACAGGATGGCCTGTGAAGAATGACAAATCTTTTTGCTAGGAAAGATCTCACCCACATATGTGCTTTAATTGTGTATTTAGCTGTGTGCCTTACATTAATTGCTACATTGTAAACAATTTTTCCTGGTGCTGACATGACAGCATACCTGTGGTTGAAACTCTGCCCCTTCAACTCCCAGGACCAGTAACTTTATAAATGAACTGACCTCATCCTAAAATCCTCCTTCTTGTTTCTTGTCTCAAGACCTGCAGGACCATATCACACTCCTACCATAACACTGACAGGTTTCGGCCATCAAGGTCAGGGTCTCCTGGGTGAAGTCTGCACGCTTTGGCTGCTAAAGGCGCCATATGAGGTGCTGGAGGCTGTGTTTTTGGGGACCTTTACAGCCATTTAATTGGATAGGACATACTGTGTGGTTGCTTTTTACTATTATGTTTATTTCTTTTCTCTGCTGTTGTGTGGTCTCCTACCTTCCTTTAGAATTAGATCGGGACAGCCTTCTGCGCAGGTGCAGAGTCAGGCGCATGCGTGGTAATGCCCGAATATTTGGTGGACATTTAGATAGGGGCAACGCTCGGCAGGGGAGTGGAGTCTGATTACAGCGGCACTCTATTTAAATGCCTGTATGGGCACAGGCCAGCTGCGCTGCATCTTGCTCTGCCTGGTGTATACCTTTGCTGACGCCACTCCATCCAAGCCCTGTGGCCCTGTAAGTTTTTTTTTATCTCTCTCTCCATCATATCCTGTGCTGTCAAGGATTAGTGGTTTACACTCCTTTCTCTCTGTTTCTATTTCTGGCCACACAGCTGTGAAAGTACCATGGATGACCTATCTCAAACAAAACGTCCCCATCATGTCACTAGGTAGGAGACATTCTGGTAAGTAGGCTATTGCAGAGCATTACTTTCTTCACTCAAATGGCTGATGGTTCCCATTTATTTCAACCCTGAGTGCAGTTCCTCTTAAGAAGATACGAAAAAACATAACAAAAAAAATGCATAGACATCGCTTCTTCTCTTATTCCACTGCAAGGCGCCCTTATTCCGCTGCAAGTTTTAGATTGTCCCCCTTTTTCTTCTTCTATAACATGACCTAGTCCAATGGCAGGACGTTGCTGGGCTTGTGTTAACCCACCAATGGCGGATAAGCTTGCCTTAGCAGCCTACTTTATAGAAGCAGCTAAAGACTCTGGCCAGCAAAAGGAAGATGTTGTGGGCCTTATTAAGCAGGTGGTACAGGATTCTCTTAAGGAGTTCTCAGCTTCCTTGGACAGCACATCAGCACTGAGTCTCAAACATCCAGTTTCAGCTACAAGCCACCAGCACTCCACTTTTTCTTTAAAACAAAATCCTTTTATTCATTCCCCTGGATGCGGATGCAACTATGTTTGATATCTTTCCAGTGGTCGATGCCTCTCAATCATGAGATTAGATTTAATCGATCAAGACTTAAAAAAATCATATCTAGTGGCGGGGGCTACCTGTAAACCGGTGGTTGCATTAACTTCAGTGTCCGGGGCAATGAGAGTCATGGAGAATCTGCATGGAGAGTTTGAAATGTGGGAGAGGG